>NC_041226.1:46192945-46210111 GCF_002837175.3 Physeter macrocephalus | reverse complement strand
CTAGAAGAACTAAAGAGCAAACAAACAATCATGAAAAACACAATAAATGAAATTAAAAATTCCCTAGAAGGGATCAATAGCAGAATAACTGAAGAGAAAGAACGGATAAGTGACCTGGAAGATAAAATAGTGGAAATAATTACTGCAGAGCAGAACAAAGAAAAAAGAATGAAAAAAAGTGAGGACAAGCTCAGAGACCTCTGGAGAACATTAAATGCACCAACATTCGAATTATAGGGGTCCCAGAAGAAGAAGAGCAAAAGGACAAGATTAAACGCACCAACATTCGAATATAGGGGTCCCAGAAGAAGGAAGAGAAAAAGAAAGGGACTGAGAAAATATTTGAAGAGATTATCGTTGAAAACTTCCCTAATATGGGAAAGGAAATAGTTAATCAAGTCCAGGAAGCACAGAGAGTCCCATACCAGATAAATCCAAGGAAACACACCAAGACACATATTAATCAAACTATCAAAAATTACATACAAAGAAAACATATTTAAAGCAGCAAGGGAAAAATAACAAATAACATACAAGAGAATCCCCATAAGGTTAACAGCTGAACTTTCAGCAGAAACTCTGCAAGCCAGAAGGGAGTGGCAGGACATATTTAAAGTGATGAAAGGGAAAAACATACAACCAAGATTACTCTACCCAGCAAGGATCTCATTCAGATTTGACAGAGAAATTAAAGCCATTACAGATAAGCAAAAGCTAAGAAAATTCACCACCACAAAACCAGCTTTACAACAAATACTAAAGGAACTTCTGTAGGCAGGAAACACAAGAGAAGGAAAAGACCTACAATAACAAACCGAAAACAATTAAGAAAAATGTAATAGGAACATACAAATTGATAATTACCTTAAATGTAAATGGATTAAATGCTCCAACCAAAAGACATAGACTGGCTGAATGGATACAAAAACAAGACCCGTATATATGCTGTCTACAGTAGACTGACTTCAGACCTAGGGACACATACAGGCTGAAAGGGAGGGGATGGAAAAAGATATTCCAAGCAAATGGAAATCAAAAGAAAGCTGGAGTAGCAATTCTCATAGACAAAATAGACTTTAAAACAACGATTATTACAAGACACAAAGAAGGACACTACATAATGGTCAAGGTATCAATCCAAGAAGAAGATATAAAAATTGTAAATATTTTTGCACCCAACATAAGAGCAGTTCAATACTTAAGGCAAGTACTAACAGCCCTAAAAGGGGAAGTCGACAGTAACACAATCATAGTAGGGACTTTAACACCCCACTTTCATAAATGGACAGATCATCCAAAATGAAAATAAATATGGAAACACAAGCTCTAAATGATGCATTAAACAAGATGGACTTAATTGATATTTATAGGACATTCCATCCAATAACAACAAAATACACTTTCTTCTCAAGTGCTCCTGGAACATTCTCCAGGATAGATCATATCTTGGGTCAAAAATCAAGCCTTGGTAAATTTAAAAAAATTGAAATCATTCAAGTATCTTTTCTGACCACAACACTATGAGACTAGATATCAATTACAGGAAAAAATATCTGTAAAAATTACAAACACATGGAGGCTAAACAATACACTACTTAATAACCAAGAAAGCACTGAAGAAATCAAAGGGTAAATAAAAAAATACTTAGAAACAAATGACAATGAAAACACGATGTCCCAAAACCTATGGGGTGCAGCAAAAGCAGTTCTAAGAGGGAAGTTTATACCAATACAATCCTACCTTAAGAAACAAGAAACAGCTCAAATAAACAACTTAACCTAACACTTAAAGAAATTAGAAAAAGAAGAACAAAAAACCCCAATGTTAGCAGAAGGAAAGAAATCATAAAGATCAGATCAGAAATAGATGAAAAAGAAATAAAGGAAACAATAACAAAGATCAATAAAACTAAAAGCTGGTTCTTTGAGATGATAAAAAAAATTGATAAACCATTAGCCAGACTCATCAAGAAAAAAAGGGAGAAGACTCAAATCACTAAAATTAGAAATGAAAAGGGAGAAGTAACAACTGACACTGCAGAAATACAAAGGATGATGAGAAATTACTACAAGCAAGTATATGACAATAAAATGATCACCTGGAAGAAATGGACAAATTCTTAGAAATGCACAGCCTTCCGAGACTAAACCAGTATGAAATAGAAAATAAGAAAAGACGAATCACAAGCACTGAAATGGAAAATGTGTTTAAAAATCTTCCAACAAACAAAAGCCCAGGACCAGATGGCTTCACAGGCGAATTCTATCAAATATTTAGAGAAGAGCTAACACCTATCCTTCTCAAACTCTTCCAAAATATATCAGGGGGAGGAACACTCCCAAACTCATTCTACGAGACCACCATCACCCTGATACCAAAACCAGACAAAGATGTCACAAAGAAAGAAAACTTCAGACCAATACCACTGACGAACATAGATGCAAAAATCCTCAACAAAATCCTAGCAAGCAGAACCCAACAGCACAGTAAAAGGATCATACACCATGATCAAGTAGGGTTTATTCCAGGAATGCAAGGATTCTTCAATACATGCAAATCTATCAATGTGGAACACCATATTAACAATTTGAAGTAGAAAAACCATATGATCATCTCAATAGATGCAGAGAAAGCTTTCGAAATTTTAACACCAATTTATGAAAAAAACCCTCCAGAATGTAGGCATAGAGGGAATTTTCCTCAACATAATAAAGGCCATATGTGACAAACCCACAGCCAACATTGTCCTCAATGGTGAAAAACTGAAACCATTTTCACTAAGATCAGGAACAAGACAAGGTTGCCCACTCTCAACTATTATTCCACATAGTTTTGGAAGTTTTAGCCACAACAATCAGAGAAGAAAAAGAAATAAAAAGAATCCAAATCAGAAACGAAGAAGTAAAACTGTCAGTCTTTGCAGATGACATGATACTATACATAGAGAATCCTAAAGATGCTACCAGAAAACTACTAAAGCTGATCAGTGATTTTGGTAAAGTAGCAGGAGACCAAATTAATTCACAGAAATCTCTTGCATTCCTCTATGCTAATGATGAAACATCTGAAAGTGAAATTAAGAAAACAATCCCATTTACCATTGCAACAAAAAGAATAAAATATCTAGGAATAAACCTACCTAAGGAGAAAAAAGACTTATATGCAGAAATTATAAGACACTGATGAAAGAAATTAAAGATGATACAAATAGATGGAGAGATATACCATGTTTTTGGATTGGAAGAATCAACATTGTGAAAATGACTGTACTATCCAAAGCAATCTACAGATTCAATGCAATCCCTATGAAACTACCACTGGCATTTTTTAGAGAGCTAGAACAAAAAATTTCACAATCTATATGGAAACACAAAAGACCACGAATAGCCTAAGCAATCTTGAGAAAGAAAAACGGAGCTGGAGGAATCAGGCTCCCAGACTTCAGATTATACTACAACACTACAGTAAACAAGACAGTATGGTACTGGCACAAAAACAGAAAAATAGATCAATGGAACAGGATAGAAAGCCCAGAGATAAACCCACACACATATGGTCACCTTATATTTGATATAGGAGTCATGAATATACAGTGGAGAAGAGACAACCTCTATAATAAGTGGTGCTGGGAAAATTGGACAGCTACATGTAAAAGAATGAAATTAGAACACTCCCTAACACCATACACAAAAATAAACTCAAAATGGATTAAAGACCTAAATATAATCAACATCATTAATCATTTGAGAAATGCAAATCAAAACTATAATGAGATATCATCTCACACTGGTCAGAATGGTCATCATCAAAAAATCTATAAACAATTAATGCTGGAGAGGGTGTGGAGAAAAGGGAACCCTCATACACTGTTGGTGGGAATGTTAATTGATACAGCCACTATGCAGAACAGTGCGGAGGTTCCTTAAAAAACTAAAAATAGAACTAACATATGACCCAGCAATCCCACTACTGGGCATATACACTGAGAAAACCAAAATTCAAAAAGAGTCATGTACCACAATGTTCATTGCAGCTCTCTTTACAATAGCCAGGACATGGAAGCAACCTAAGTGTCCATCTAGAGATGAATGGATAAAGAAGCTTGGCATATATATACAATGGAATATTACTCAGCGATAAAAAGAAACAAAATTGAGTTATTTGTAATGAGGTTGGTGGACCTAGAGACTGTCATACTGAGTGAAGTAAGTCAGAAAGAGAAAAACAAATACTGTATGCTAACACATATATATGGAATCTAAAAAAAAAAAAAAATGATCATGACGAACCTAGGGGCAAGACAGGAATAAAGACACCGTCCTAGAGAATGTACTTTAGGACATGGGGAGGGGCAAGTGTAAGCTTGGACAGTGTGAGAGAGTGGTAGCTTATTTATGGACTTATATACACTACCAAATATAAAATAGATAGCTAGTGGGACAAGTCGCATAGCACAGGGAGATCAGCTCGGTGCTCTGTGACCGCCTAGAGGGGTGGGATAGGGAGGGTGGGAGGGAGGGAGATGCAAGAGGGAAGAGATATGGGGATATATGTATATGAATAACGGATTCACTTTGTTATAAAGCAGAAACTAACACACCATTGTAAAGCAATTATACTCCAATAAAAATGTTAAAAAGAAAAAAAAGAACTGTAATGATAACTCAGAGAAAATTAAGCATGCTGGTTTTGAGCTATTCCATTAGCTAATTAAATGACCTTGGATAAGTAATTCAAAATTTAACGTTTTACAGTGGTCTCCCAGGTCCTGCCTGATCTGGGCCTGCGGTAATTCTATTTATAAACATTCCTTGTACTTTTGTCCTCCTCATTCACTCGGCTCTAGTCACAGTAGCTTCTTTACTCTTTCCTGAACATGCCAAGTATATTCCATCCTCAGCTTTGCAATTTCTTCTGCCTGGATCATTCTTACTTCAGGTATTTTCACTTCCTTCAGTTTTTTTAATCTAATGAACCTATCATTGAGAATTTCCTTGCCAACTTAATGAAAAATTGAGTCCATCCACAAGAACTCTCTCTCTCTTTCTCATCCTGCTTTAATTTTTCCCCAAGCTCTTCCCAAGCATCTTGATTGAATTTATATATATTTATTTGTTTATTTTCTTATCCTCTTTTCTGGAATATAAACTCTATGAGACACAGGCTGTGTGTGATTTACTTATGGTATAATCTCTAGATCCTAGAACAATGCCTGGTATATAATAGATGCTCAATAAATACTTGCATGAAGCATTTAATTCAGCAACCACTTAATCCATGACCTTTTTGTACAAGCATACCAAAGACAGACTAGAGATACAGTGCCCAGTAAGATAGGCTTGGCACTTGTGGAGATATAGTCTTAGATACAAAATATTTTTAATGTGACAAATCTGTACATTATGTAACCTCTCTTTACTTGTGCTTTAATGAAGGGTTGAATTCAATAATCTCTAAGGTTTCTTTCATTTCAAAATTTCTATATTATTACTGTGCTAAGGTCAAGTTGGATTCCAAATCCTTCCTAATCTACCTCCATTTCACTGTTCTAATGCTTCTCTCTCAAGCCTGTTTTATATCCTCTACTCTTGAAGTACACTCTCAAAATTATCAACTCTGAACTTGCATAAAATTTTTTTCATATACTGAGTTCTCTTGCTCATCTCTGCCCATCTGTATCTTATCTACTCTCAAAGGTGGTCCAAATCCTTCTTATCTGTGAAACTTGACTTCACTAAACCAGCTCACAGTAATTACAATGAGAACTTGTTGATTAGTTTAATCGACCTCATTCACAGTGAAAATGCAAATAAACTGAGTCCTAGAGACCTTGCTTCTTAGTCAAAAGCTCTAGTTAGTTGATGAAAAATTTTGCTTGTATACCTGAGCTCCCAATTTAGAGATCTTCTGCCTGGACGTGGAGATCATATATTGTTTTGTAGTGTTGCCTTAGTCTATTCAGGCTGCTATAACAGAATAACATAAATAGCTTATAAATAATAAAAATGTATTTCTCACTGTTCTGGAGAATGGGAAGTTAAAATCAAGTTGCTGGCAGATGTGGTGTCTAGTGAGGCCCTGCTCCCTGGTTCATATATGGCCATCTTCAGGCTGTGTCCACACATGGCAGAAAGGGCAAAATATCTCTCTGTAGTCTCTTTTGTAAGGGTACTCATCCCATTCATGGGGTGCTCTGCCCTCATGACTTAATCAGTTCTCGAAGACCCCACCTCCAAGTACCATTAAATTGGGGATTAAGTCTTAACATATGAAGTTCAGAGGGATATAAACATTGTCTATAGCAGCTGCTAAATATCTTTTTTATTTTTAATGCTAAGTATACACAAATTAGCTGAAACATAACTTCATGTTGGAAGAACCAGGGCTTTTTGACATGATAACACAGAGTTTTTAGAGCTCTTTTTTTTTTTTTTCCAATATATCTGATCCTTTTGTGAAATTTTTCTGAAAAACGTATTATTTAATGGAATCTTGATTTACATCACAAATTATATTGTGATTTCTTCTAGAAAAACATTTACATACCCTAACATGAGTATTATGAATAGGTGTGTGTTTCATCTGTGTTTTTTCTAAACACAAATGTGAAAACAAATAGAGATACTTCTTAGATCTTTGCATTTTTCACTTAGTACTTTTTGTAGATTTTTCCATATCAGTCCTTGTTCTTTCTAATGTTTGCAGAGTATTCCATTATATAAAATATAATAAGTAAACATCTAGGTATCTCTTGATGGGCTCTTTAGGTATTTTCATTGTTTTCTTTTGCTACTCCTAGTAACAGCTTAATGAATATATTATATATATATTTTTTTAAATTTTATACACAAACCCACAATATAAATAGCTTTTCATAAATTTATGGGCCACTTATTCTTTTTTGTGAACTACATGTTCCTATCCTTGGTTGATTTTTGTATTGATTCAATCATCCTTTCCTTTTAAATTTGTATGGGCTCTTTGTAAATTGAAGGTATTAGCTCTGTGTCACGTGCTGTAAATATGTTTTGCCAGTTGTCACTGGTATTCACTTATTTGAGATTTAAGACAATTCATGAAATAAGACTGAATGCTATTCAAAATTAAGTGGACATCTGAGACAATTATTCAGCAGAGTCTATCCAAGAAAAAATGCTCAATCACTTGAATATTTCAAAAGGAAGTGTTAGTTTGGCTTATTTTTTAGGAAATAAAATTACTGGCATAGCAAAATAATCTTTTATCTTGAGGGCAATGGCATAAATAATATTTAATAGCTTTTGCCACATAGTTCATATATAATTTAGACATTTTGTAGGTGTCACAAGGAACTTTTCCTCTTTTCAGTTCTTAGTCATCCCTTCGAAGTAGTTGTTCTGGCCATATGGACATGTATTGTGTCTCCTTTATGCCACAATGTCATTAATGTTTAACTTAAGGTAAAAGAAAATTGTATTTTGAGAATTAAATATTTAGGAAAGAATAATAGTGATAATTATATTGATAAAAATTCATTTAGGACATATAAATATATACCAAATAGAGATGGAATCCTTGCTTCTCCCCCACATTAAAAGGTCTGCCTAATTTTCTTCACCTCTCTCTCTCTCTTCATTGTTTCTACCACCTACTTGAAAAATCTCAGTTCTTATTGAGGGATATTCAACTGTATAGTCTACTATTCTAGTCATTATGTGGAAATTTTGAACCCCCTCTATCTTATATAACTGTTTTACTTCTGACAGACATTTACATCACTGTTATTTCCATTTTCACACTCTGTGGTTTGGATTCTTTCTAGTAAGCGTGTGAGCTTGCAGTTAGCACACTTGGTCTCAAGGTTTGATGTGAGCTCCCCTGACACTTTTCTTCATTTAAATCATGTTTTTTAGTGGCACATTGGTTTCTATTTTAACTTCTCTCTACTTTTAGTTTAACATAATTTTTCTTCTCATTTATTTGATGAATATAGAGTTATTTAAAATGGTTTCTGGAAAATTTTATTTATAAACAGATGTTGCTCTAGACACACATATAAAATCTTTTATCTGGAATTCAATAATAAATAATATTGAGTAGCTTGTACAAAAAAGTGGTATATAAATATATAGCAAATAGAAGTGGAATTATTTCCCTTTTATATTTGTTTATCTATCTTTCTATTTATCAATCAATCATGTATTTACCTATTATCTGTACATATAGATAAAAAACAAAATAATGGGCATACCTAAAGAGTATAGGTGTGTGTGTTTACATATATACTTGTGAGTGTGTGTATATATATATATATTTATGCATGCATACATATACAAATATATATACATATACATATATATATATATATATATATATACACACATACATACATACAGAGAGGGAAGGAGAAAGAATTCTACTTCTATTTGGTATACTTTCCATCATCTGAAAACGTTCAAAACAAACTATTAGAGAAACTGTGATGTTTTAAAATACAAAGTATCTGGAACAAATCTCAGAGATATTCTATGGTGAATTGCTGAAGGAAAAATGAAAACAAAAACAAAGCAACTCTGCATTACCTACAGCCAAGGTTTAAGCACTTCTGGGGGACTAAGGAAAGAGTGAGAAGTCACATAGTACGGGTATTAAGAGGGTAGGCTCTGGATGCCTGGTGACTGGGTTCACTAGCTGACAGTGACACAACTATTCTACGTCTCTTTCTACTTATTTATAAAATATGGCACATAATAATCTCCATCCTATAGGGTGCTGTGAGGATGGATAAATTAATACATGTAAAGTTCACTGCAGAATGTTTGGCATGGAGTAAATGCTCAGTGAATATCTGGTTGTATTATTACTATTATTATCCCATCTTAAGCCTGTCTAAAAGAGACTTTTTCCACACCTCCCTCATATACAGCAATCCTTCTGCTTTATTTGAAGTTTGGGAGCTAGTTGGCTTTTAGAGGAATGCAACCAGAATGAGAAAGTGAGGAGGAGTATGCAGCTGGGGCATGGCATGGAGGGGCATACCATGTAGGATGGCAGCTGAAATGCTTGGCCATGATTGTTCTCATGAGACTAAAGCCTAGGGCACAGGGGAGGGTTGGCAATAAGGTGAGAACGGTAGGCTGGCATCAAACAGTGACCAGTATAATTGTCATAGTGAAAACATTTAAAAGTCACTGAACCCCAGCTCTAGGACCAGTTTCTACAATTTTGCCTTTGATAATGACTGTCTTTGTTCCTGGTCAGTCTCCTGATCAAATATTACAGATCTTAACATTTTTTTCTCAATTTCAAGTGAAGAATGTGATAGATATGGTATAATGTTGTGAGAATTAAATGAAATTAAATGTGAGAACTAAATATAGTCCCTGGCTTAGAAATGATAGTTATTATTGTTATCAATATCATTATAATTATTATTTTATACACTTCACCAGAGGAAATATAAAGAGTCAAAATTACATATATTTATATACAGAGAAGGCCAAGGAACAAGGCAATGAGAATGTTTTTAAAAACTACAATAAGAGAAATATTAGATTTGTGCCATCATCTGGCTGGTTCACCTTATGCAGACAAAAATAATTTCAGAAATTTGCTATTGAAAATTATACCAGCTATCAATCTTTTTCCCAGTAAATTTTATTCATAGAAGATTGTAAGTGTGAAAAGTACCCACGTGGGGATAACATAAGAAAGTTAAAAGACACAGCATCCAAGTGAATAAGATATCACATCCGCATCCTTACCATTTCACAACCTGAAGACAACTGCAGTGTAGCCAGCCCAAGAGCAAGCAGAGGCTGCCAAGGAGCCAGATGCTATTGCTGGAAAGAAAATTTTCTCAGCTCAGCATCTGGTCTTGCAATCCAGAAAGAATGAGGGCAAGCAGAGCTTTGTAGAGGGGAACGCAGTGTCCTTACCTAAACGCTGTATGTATTATAAAAAGTAATATTTATAATATTTTTAAAATTAATTAACAAACACAAACAGACTGGACCTTGAAGGCGATATTCCTCCTTGTCAGTGATCACATCCATGAAGACAGTTACCCATTATAAGGGTTACAATAACATATATTATATTTGAGTTTTTGGAGGAAAGTAAGGGTTATATATGACCATGTGTTCAGTATAACTTCCTGGAGATGAAGAGTTCATAAATGGAAACCTCTGCTCTTTGCATGCCTATATCTGTAGTGAGATGTAGGACTTGCAGGCTTTCAAATTCTAGTATTTGCTTCTAATGTAAAATAGTCTCCATAGGGAAGAACATTTATCCATTGGAAAACACTGAATAAATCAGAGATTAAATGGACAAGACAAGAGTTAATATTGACACCAGACAGAATAATGTGCTTGTTTATCTGAAATGATTGTATAATCTTTATTTTTTAGAAGAGTATTTCTGTTGGACAAGGATAAAGTGTTTTTTGTTTTGTTTTTTTTTGCGGTACGTGGGCCTCTCACTGTCGTGGCCTCTCCTGTTGCGGAGCACAGGCTCCGGACGCGCAGGCTCAGCGGCCATGGCTCACGGGGCCAGCCGCTCCGCGGCATGTGGGATCTTCCCAGACCGGGGCACGAACCCGTGTCCCCTGCATCGGCAGGCGGACTCGCAACCACTGCGCCACCAGGGAAGCCCAAGGATAAAGTATATATAAAAATAAATACATATTTGCAGAACATACCCCTGTATATCAGATAATTATATTTTGCCATGCAGAATTTACATCATCATATTCTACAAGAATACTTATGTGTAAATCTAGGAATCTGAGATTGATTATAATATGTGTCTTTCAATGAATAATCTTCAACATGTTTTTAAAATAAAAAATTCAGTATTTGGTAATGAAAGTATATGATTAAATATTCTAATAAGGTGTACCTGGCATTTGATTATTTGAAATTCAGGAAGTTGTGTAGTAAAAAATACAATTTAATCAATCCTAGTTGGCCTATTATGTTTAAGGCATTAAGAAACTGCTGGAGTTGATTCAAAAATTAAGAATGGGCTTTTTCTGTCCAGGAGTTTACTATATTTTGACACAATTACAAATATATACCACTTATAGTTTTCTACCTGTTTTATGAAGAGCAACAGCCCAGTACTAACAGATTAAAGAAAAATTATGTTTTTAAATATAAATGTAGATCTGCTACATTCCATATCTTCTAAGCAATAAGATTTATTTATTTGTTTGTTTATCTACGTCTAACAGAAACATTTTCTTTCAATGTGCCAACATCTTGATAATTAAAAATAATAATTAGTTTCTAATGATAATAATTTCAAAGTAAAATAAATAAAATTATTTATGCTGAATATCATTTTTTCTACTTATAAAATCAACTATGTGCTGAGATTTATTGCTCCTTTTCTTTTAATTTAGTTGGTTTTAATTTATGTGGTTGGAGAAATAATATCAATGAGACCAGATCCAAGCTCTAAATCCCCATTTAAACTATTTAATTTCTTGGTCAAGAGGTGTAACACTAAATCTAGGAGGCAGTTTTGGAAATATGTGACATTGGTCATAAGATATACTTGACAATCTAGTGTGAATACTAAATTGTTACAACTGAAAATGAATTCCTTCTCCTCCACACCCCCCAAAAATAAATAAATAAGTCAGTAGTGTTTTTACTTCAGTATTATAGATTATATGTGTGTGTTTTGTACATGTGTGTGCTTACACAGTAGATGAAAATGCGGCAGAACTTAAATACTTCTGAAAAAGAAAGAAAACATTATTTAGCATGTGGAATGTTCCCTGAATAGTTTGTTTTCTGTTAAATCAACAGTTCTGCTTGCAAACTCTCTAGGGTTTTCAAAGTCGCTAAAGAGAGCCCACATTAGATTACTGGAATCCACAGTCCTGTGGCTACCCATATATTCAACCCCCTGCTTTTTATTGGATAAGAATTGCTCCAAGTTTTCCAGCTGCATAATCTCTGTACTTTGCATACAAACCAAATCTATTAGATGTATAATAAGGATAGTGCTTGTAATCATGTTTTTTTTCTGGGTTGCATCCAAAATAGGGTCAAAGTAATCCTGTAACTCCCCCAGCATCAAGCATTGTGTATGCTGACATTTACAAAGAAGGTTTATTGAATGGAGAAAAAGAAGAATAAATGAAAAAAAAAACGAACGAAATAGGATATGAGGTATTTAAATTATATTGAATGATCTATAGAGATGAAGAGAACAATGAAAAAAAGGGCAGAAAAACATATACAGAATGAACAACCTTACTTATTGGCAAAGATATCATAGCACTGGCAAGAGAATTAGCTGTGTGCTAACAGTGAAGGATAAGTTTCTAGCTTCAGTGCTGCAGTTAAATGTTTGATAAATCATAGACCTCTCCAGGTCTTGATATCCTCATCAGTTCTGGTAGGAGCATAGTGACAGCAAGAGACAGGAGATTCAACAGTAATTCTAAGCCCACCACTTCATGTAACAAACAGTCAAATTGTGGATGTTTGGTTAGTAATGCCTGTCATGGGCCTGTGGGAATGATGGCATCCATGAGCTAGAAGTTTTTTGAGGGTTTTCCATGTTTCCTGTCACTTCTTTAACTATTGTTTCTTTCGGCTGAAAATGCTTCTCTTACCTCTTTACCTCTTGCCATCACCCACTACTTACTAGTTTCACTTGAACATTTTCGGGACAGATGTTCCAAACTGATCACTGGTTAAATGACTAAGTTCCACATCTGGTGTTGCCTTTTATTGTTTTGTTATCATAGATGAGAAATTGCTATTTTAAGTCTCTGATATAAACAATCTCATGTAAAGCAACTAAAACTGTTTTGTGCTAGAAAAGTGATTTATTGTCTATTTAATAAGATGCAAAATTATTTGAGATCATATAATGTTTCCACAGTCACATAAAGTTAATTAGTTATTTGATAACATTAAGCAATGGGTAATTCTAATATAAAGTAGAGTTTTCATATAGGATTAAAAGTTATATTCAGGTTTTACTATAACTGATTATGTTCCTGGGAAGGTTACCTTAAACTATTATCTATTTATTTCAAGGCACTAGTAATCCACGTATCATGAAATGAGAATGTTATTAACATTAAACAATTCAGTTCAAACTTTTACACATGTAGGTAGCTTGCACATGCAGATGCTTAAAAAGCTACTATTACAAACAGTTTAGTCAATCTTGTTACAAAAATTCTCTTCTAACAGGCATAACAATGTACTGGTTCTAATGCATTTTAATTTATCAGTTTAATCAATTTTGGTATGCATGTTGCCAATGTTTTCTTTTTAAACAAGAATATATGGTCTTTGGTGGAGCTAATGGTGGACTCTGGGAGGGCTCATGCCAAGAAGTACTTCCCAGAACGTCTGCTGCCAGTGTCCTTGTCCCCAGAGTGAGCCACAGCCACCCCCTGCCACTTCAGGAGACCCTCCAACACTAGCAGGATTCAGCCTAGGTGAAGGTATAAGAAGTAATGTGGGGGTGCCTTCAAGATGGTGGAGGAGTAAGACGTGGAGATCACCTTCCACCCCACAGATACATCAAACTACATCTACATGTGGAACAACTTCTACCGAACACCTACTGAATGCTGGCAGAAGACCTCAGACTTCCCAAAATGGTCTTGGTGCTCTAGCCAGGTGTCAGTCCTGAGACTCTGAGGTGGGAGAGCCAAGTTCAGGACATTGGACCACCAGATACCTCCCAGCCTCACATAATATCAAATGGCAAAAGATCTCCTAGAGATCTCCATCTCAATGCTAAGACCCAGCTCCACTCAACGACCAGCAAACTACAGTGCTTGACACCCTCTGCCAAACAACTAGCATGACAAGAACAAAAACCCGCCCATTAAGAGAGAGGATGCCTAAAATCATAATAAGTTCACAGACACACCAAAACACACCACTGGACTTGGTCCTGCCCACCAGAAAGACAAGATCCAGCCTCATCCACTAGAACACAGGCAACAGTACCCTCCACCAGGAAGCATACACAACACACTGAACCAACCTTACCCACTGGGAGCAGACATCAAAAACAATAGGAACTACAAATCTGCAGCCTGTGAAAAGGAGACCCCAAACATAGTAAGTTAATCAAAATGAGAAGACAGTAAATACAAAGCAGATGATGGAGCAAGGTGAAAACCCACCAGACCAAACAAATGACGAGGAAATAAGCAGTCTGCCTGAAAAAGAATTCAGAGTAATGATAGTAAAGGTTCCTGGGAAGGTTACCTTAAACTATTATCTATTTATTTCAAGGCACTAGTAATCCACGTATCATGAAATGAGAATGTTATTAACATTAAACAATTCAGTTCAAACTTTTACACATGTAGGTAGCTTGCACATGCAGATGCTTAAAAAGCTACTATTACAAACAGTTTAGTCAATCTTGTTACAAAAATTCTCTTCTAACAGGCATAACAATGTACTGGTTCTAATGCATTTTAATTTATCAGTTTAATCAATTTTGGTATGCATGTTGCCAATGTTTTCTTTTTAAACAAGAATATATGGTCTTTGGTGGAGCTAATGGTGGACTCTGGGAGAGCTCATGCCAAGAAGTACTTCCCAGAACGTCTGCTGCCAGTGTCCTTGTCCCCAGAGTGAGCCACAGCCACCCCCTGCCACTTCAGGAGACCCTCCAACACTAGCAGGATTCAGCCTAGGTGAAGGTATAAGAAGTAATGTGGGGGTGCCTTCAAGATGGTGGAGGAGTAAGACGTGGAGATCACCTTCCACCCCACAGATACATCAAACTACATCTACATGTGGAACAACTTCTACCGAACACCTACTGAATGCTGGCAGAAGACCTCAGACTTCCCAAAATGGTCTTGGTGCTCTAGCCAGGTGTCAGTCCTGAGACTCTGAGGTGGGAGAGCCAAGTTCAGGACATTGGACCACCAGATACCTCCCAGCCTCACATAATATCAAATGGCAAAAGATCTCCTAGAGATCTCCATCTCAATGCTAAGACCCAGCTCCACTCAACGACCAGCAAACTACAGTGCTTGACACCCTCTGCCAAACAACTAGCATGACAAGAACAAAAACCCGCCCATTAAGAGAGAGGATGCCTAAAATCATAATAAGTTCACAGACACACCAAAACACACCACTGGACTTGGTCCTGCCCACCAGAAAGACAAGATCCAGCCTCATCCACTAGAACACAGGCAACAGTACCCTCCACCAGGAAGCATACACAACACACTGAACCAACCTTACCCACTGGGAGCAGACATCAAAAACAATAGGAACTACAAATCTGCAGCCTGTGAAAAGGAGACCCCAAACATAGTAAGTTAATCAAAATGAGAAGACAGTAAATACAAAGCAGATGATGGAGCAAGGTGAAAACCCACCAGACCAAACAAATGACGAGGAAATAAGCAGTCTGCCTGAAAAAGAATTCAGAGTAATGATAGTAAAGATGATCCAAAATCTTGGAAATAGAATGGAGAAAATACAAGAAATATTTATCAAGGGGGGACCTAGAAAAACTAAAGAGCAAACAAACAATGAAGAACAACACAATATATGAAATTAAAAATTCTCTAGAAGAAATCAATAGTAGAATAACAGAGGCAGAAGAACAGGTAAGTGACCTGGAAGATAAAATAGTGGAAATAACTACCACAGAGCAGAATAAAAGATAAAATAGTGGAAATAACTACCACAGAGCGGAATAAAGAAAAAAGAATGAAAATAATTGAGAACAATATCAGATACCTCTGGGACAACATTAAACGCACCAACATTTGAATTATAGGGGCCCCAGAAGAAGAAGAGAAAAAAAAAAGGGACTGAGAAAATATTTGAAGAGATTATAGTTGAAAGCTTCCCTAATATGGGAAAGGAAAAATCAATCAAGTCCAGGAAGCACAGAGAGTCCCATCCAGGATAAATCCAAGAGAAACACAACAAGACATATTAATCAAACTACCAAAAATTAAATACAAAGAAAAAATATTAAAAGCTGCAAGGGAAGAGCAACAAATAACATACAAGGGAATCCCAATAGGTTAACAGCTGATCTTTCAGCAGAAACTCTGAAAGCCAGAAAGAAGTTGCAGGACATATTTAAAGTGATGAAAGGAAAAAACCTACAACCAAGATTACTCTACCCAGCAAGGATCTAATCCAAATTCAATGGAGAAATTAAAACCTTTACAGACAAGCAAATGCTAAGAGACTTCAGCACCACCAAACCAGCTCTACAACAAATGTTAAAGGAACTTCTCTAGGCAGGAAACACAAGAGAAGGAAAAGACCTACAATAACAAACCCAAAATAATTAAGAAAATGGTAATAGGAAAATACATATTGATAATTACCTTAAATGTAAACAGATTAAAAGCTACAAGCAAAAGACATAGACTGGCAGAATGCATACATAAACAAGACCCATGTATATGCTGTCTACAAGAGACCTGCTTCAGACCTAGGGACACATACAGACTGCAAGTGAGGGGATGGAAAAAGATATTACATGAAAATGGAAATCAGAAGAAAGCCTGAGTAGCAATTCTCATATCAGACAAAATAGACTTTAAAATAAACTCTATTACAAGAGACAAAGAAGGACACTACGTAATATCAAGGAATCAATCCAAGAAGAAGAGATAACAAATGTAAATATTTATGCACCCAACATAGGAGCACCTCAATACATAAGGCAAATGGTAACAGCCATAAAAGGGGAAATCGACAGTAACACAATCATAGTAGGGGACTTTAACACCCCACTTTCACCAGTGGACAGATCATCCAAAATGAAAGTAAAAAAGGAAACACAAGCTTTAAATAATACATTAAACAAGATGGGCTTAATTGATATTTACAGGACATTCCATCCAAAAACATCAGAATACTCTTTTCTCTCAAGTGCTCATGGAACATTATCCAGGATCGATCATACCCTGGGTCACAAATCAAGGCTCAGTAAATTTAAGAAAATTGAAATCATATCAAGTATCTTTTCTGACCACAACGCAATGAGACTAGATATCAATTACAGGAAAAAAATGAAAACACATGGAGGCTAAACAGTACACTGCTAAATAATCAAGAGATCACTGGAGAAATCAAAGAGGAAATCAAAAAATACATAGAAAAAAATGACAATGAAAACACGATGACCCAAAACCTATGGGA
>NC_041226.1:46149473-46191793 GCF_002837175.3 Physeter macrocephalus | reverse complement strand
ATATTAATCAAACTACCAAAAATTAAATACAAAGAAAAAATATTAAAAGCTGCAAGGGAAGAGCAACAAATAACATACAAGGGAATCCCAATAGGTTAACAGCTGATCTTTCAGCAGAAACTCTGAAAGCCAGAAAGAAGTTGCAGGACATATTTAAAGTGATGAAAGGAAAAAACCTACAACCAAGATTACTCTACCCAGCAAGGATCTAATCCAAATTCAATGGAGAAATTAAAACCTTTACAGACAAGCAAATGCTAAGATACTGAGACCTGCTTCAGACCTAGGGACACATACAGACTGCAAGTGAGGGGATGGAAAAAGATATTACATGAAAATGGAAATCAGAAGAAAGCCTGAGTAGCAATTCTCATATCAGACAAAATAGACTTTAAAATAAACTCTATTACAAGAGACAAAGAAGGACACTACGTAATATCAAGGAATCAATCCAAGAAGAAGAGATAACAAATGTAAATATTTATGCACCCAACATAGGAGCACCTCAATACATAAGGCAAATGGTAACAGCCATAAAAGGGGAAATCGACAGTAACACAATCATAGTAGGGGACTTTAACACCCCACTTTCACCAGTGGACAGATCATCCAAAATGAAAGTAAAAAAGGAAACACAAGCTTTAAATAATACATTAAACAAGATGGGCTTAATTGATATTTACAGGACATTCCATCCAAAAACATCAGAATACTCTTTTCTCTCAAGTGCTCATGGAACATTATCCAGGATCGATCATACCCTGGGTCACAAATCAAGGCTCAGTAAATTTAAGAAAACTGAAATCATATCAAGTATCTTTTCTGACCACAACGCAATGAGACTAGATATCAATTACAGGAAAAAAATGAAAACACATGGAGGCTAAACAGTACACTGCTAAATAATCAAGAGATCACTGGAGAAATCAAAGAGGAAATCAAAAAATACATAGAAAAAAATGACAATGAAAACACGATGACCCAAAACCTATGGGAAGCAGCTAAAGCAGTTCTAAGAGGGAAGTTTATACCAATACAATCCTACCTCAAGAAACATCTCAAATAAACAACCTAACCTTAAATCTAAAGCAATTAGAGAAAGATGAACAAAAAAACCCCACAGTTAGCAGAAGGAAATAAATCATAAAGATCAGATTAATAATAAAGGAAAAAGAACTGAAGGAAATGATAGCAAAGATCAATAAAAATAAAAGCTGGTTCTTTGAGAAGATAAACAAAATTGATAAACCATTAGCCAGACTCATCAAGAATAAAAGGGAGAAGACTCAAATCAATAGAATTAGAAATGAAAAAGGAGAAATAACAACTGACACTGCAGAAATACAAAGGATGATGAGAGATTATTACAAGCAACTATATGCCAATAAAATGGACAACATGGAAGAAATGGACAAATTCTTAGAAAAGCACAACCTTCTGAGATTGAACCAGGAAGAAATAGAAAATATAAACAGACCAATCATAAGCATTGAAATTGAAACTGTGATAAAAATCTTCCAACAAGCAAAAGCCCAAGACCAGATGTCTTCACAGGTGAATTCTATCAACCATTTAGAGAAGAGCTAACACCTATCCTTCTCAAACTCTTCCAAAATATATCAGAGGGAGGAACACTCCCAAAATCATTCTACAAGGTCACTATCAGCCTGATACCAAAACCAAACAAATATGTCACAAAAAAAGAAAATTACAGGCCAATATCACTGATGAACATAGATGAAAAAAATCCTCAACAAGTACTAGCAAACAGAATCCAACAGTACATCAAAGGATTATACACCGTGATCAAGTGGGATTTATCCCAGGAATGCAAGGATTCTTCAATATATGCAAATCAATCAATGTAATAAACCATATTAATGGATTGAAGGAGAACAGCTATATGATCATCTCAGTAGATGCAGAAAAAGCTTTTGACAAATTTCAACACCCATTTATGATAAAAAGTCTCCCAAAAGTAGGTGTAGAGGGAACTTACCTCAACATAATAAAGGCTATAAATGACAAACCCACAGCCAACATCATTCTCAAAGGTGAAAAATTGAAACCATTTTCACTAAGATCAGGAACAGGACAACGTTGCCCACTCTCACCACTATTATTCAACATAGTTTTGGAAGTTTTAGCCACAGCAATCAGAGAAGAAAAAGAAATAAGAGGAATTCAAATCAGAAAAGAAGAAGTCAAGCTGTCACTGTTTGCACATGACATGATACTTTACATAGAGAATCCTAAAAATCCTACCAGAAAACTACTAGAACTAATCAATGAATTTGGTAAAGTAGCAGGATACAAAATTAATGCACAGAAATCTCTTGCATTCCTATCCACTAATGGTGAAAAATCTGAAAGAGAAATTCAGGAAACACTCCCATTAACCACTGCAACAAAAAGAATAAGATACCCAGGAATAAACCTACCTAAGGAGACGAAAGACGTGTATGTAGAAAACTATAAGACACTGATGAAAGAAATTAAATATGATACAAACAGATGGAGAGACATACCATGTTCTTGAACTGGAAGAATCAACATTGTGAAAATGACTATACTACCCAAGACACTATTAAACTCGTAGAGGAAAATATAGGCAGAACACTCTATGACATAAATCACAGCAAGATCCTTTTTGACCCAACTCCTAGAGAAATGGAAATAAAAACAAAAATAAACAAATGGCATCTAATGAAACTTAAAAGCTTTTTCACAGCAAAGGAAACCATAAATAAGACGAAAAGACACTCCTTAGAATGGGAGAAAATATTTGCAAACGAAGCTACTGACAAAGGATTAACCTCCAAAATTTACAAGCAGTCCATGCAGCTCAATTTCAAAAAAACAAACAACCCAATCCACAAACGGGCAGAAGACCAAACTAAACATTTCTCCAGAGAAGATATACAGATTGCCAACAAACACATGAAAGGATGCTGAACATCACTAATCATTAGAGAAATGCAAATCAAAGCTACAATGAGATACCACCTCTAACCAGTCAGAATGGCCAACATCAAAAAATCTACAAACAATAAATGCTGGAGAGGGTGTGGAGAAAAGAGAGCCCTCATACACTGTTGGTGGAAATGTAAATTGATACAGCCACTATAGAGAACAGTATGGAGGTTCCTTAAAAAACTAAAACCTAAGTGTCCATTGACAAATGAATATATAAAGAAGATGTGGCTCATATATACAATGGAATATTACTCAGCCATAAAAAGAAATGAAATTAAGTTATTTGTAATGAGGTGGTTGGATGTAGTGACTGTCATACAGTGTGAAGTAAGTCAGAAAGAGAAAAACAAACACTGTATGCTAATACATATATATGTAATCTTAAAAATATATATATATATATTTGTGAAGAACCTTGGGACAGGACAGAAAAAAAGACACAGACATAGAGAATGGATTTGAGTACACGGGGAGGGGAAGGGTAAGCTGGCATGAAGTGAGAGATTGGCATGGACATATATACACTACCAAATGTAAAATAGATAGCTAGTGGGAAGTAGCTGCATAGCACAGGGATATCACCTCGGGGCTTTGTGTCCACCTAGAGGGGTGGGATAGGGAGGGTGGGAGGGAGACGCAAGAGGGAAGAGATAAGGGGATATATGTATATATATATATATATATATATATACCTGATTCACTTTGTTATACAGTAGAAAGTAACACACCAATTTAAACAATTATACTCCAATAAAGATGTTAAAAAACATAATATGGAGATCGATCAGAAAGAATATGCTTTCTGTGTGACTTTGAAACTCCGCCATTCCTGCTGCAGTTGTGTTGCTACTATGGATGACTTTCACAACAGGAAATCAGGCCAATTTATAGTCCAGGCACCAAGCAATTTGAGAACCACCAGCTTTATGCAGTAATATAATTATTCCCTCTGAGGCTCTTAATTGTATTCATCACACCATGATTTCTGCACAAATTAAGCATGCATTTACTGCTATATATAAACTTGTTTTGCAGTTAACATTCTGGAAACAAATTTCAAGGAGATAGAATTTTGAACTTATTCGTCCCCTGAAATCACAAGTTCCAAATGTTCCATATACTTTAAGGTCACATTTTCTACCTTCTATCCACTAAATAAATGAGATACCAAACTATTTAAGAGAGAAGAAATATCTGGAACTGGATTTTTTAATTCTTATTTTCATTACCCTGAAAATGTGTACGACTTCAAATTCTAAATATTTCTTACATGTACATTGTTGTTCTGGATGGAATTCTTAGCAAAATCTAAGTTACATATAAACTCAGAATCAAAAGCTGAATATGCTCATTATGAAGTTTTAATTACCCATGAAATAGATTGCACACATTTAAGATAAAAATAAAGTAATCAAAAATGATCCAATGAGTATACATAGATAATTTAGAACTAAGTAGTATGTTTTACATGATATATTCAGAAAATAAGTTTATTTTCATATGTGTTTCTAAAAAAAATTTAAACCAGAAAAATTAAGCTTCCTTTTCATTATTTCATTTAAAAAATTGTTTCTATAGAACTATTGGATTTCTATTGTATTTTCTGCTTATGGCTTTTATTACACTACTTTCCCTTACCCTGCTTTATGTTTATTCATATTAGAAACATCGCTTTATAATATTTTATATAGTTTAGTTATTTTCTTTATTTTTTCCAGATTGTAAGCTCCATGAGGGCAAGGGTTTCTCCCTTTCTCTCTCTCATCTATGTATCTAATCTATCTCTACTGCTGTATTACTAGTGCTCCCAGTAATGTCTACCAAAAGTGGGCATTCAATAAATATTTGGTAAATGAAATGTTAAGTAACCATTTCCTATGTTATTCCCAGCTCATTAGATAGATAGTAAACTCCTTGAAGAGAGGAGCTTCAGGGAGGCCACCTAGTGGTTTGTCTTCTCTCAGTTATTCATCCAAAAACCTTTGTTGAGCAGCAACCCTGGGCCAGACAGCAAACTAAAAGACATCTATGGTTTTGGCATTCTCAAACTGCAGTGGTTCAATGCATGGGCTTTGCCCTGTTTTAGTTGAATAGCATAAAATTATTTAAAGTCTCGAATACTCTGTATGTTCATTTGTAAAAGGAGATTAAGTACAACTTTTATAAAATTGTTAGAAATGGGATCCCTTGCACACTGTGGGTGGAAATACAAAATGGTGCCATCAGTATGGAAAACACTATGGAGGTTCCTCAAAATACTTAAGATAGAACTACCATATGATCCAGGAATCTCACCTCTGGGTATGAATGCAAGAGATTTGAAATCAGGATCTTGAAGAGATATTAGCATTCCCATGTTTCTTACAGCACTATTCACATTAGTTAAGACATGGAAATAATCTAAATGTCCATTGACAGACAAATGGATAAAGAAAATGTGGTATATACATACAAGAGTATCCTGTTCAGCCTTAAAAAAAGAATGAAATTCTGCAATATGACAACAACGTGGGTGGACCTTGAGGACATTATGCTAAGTGAAATAAACCGGACAAAGACAGACACTGTGTGATTCCACTTATATAAGATACCTAAAATAATCAAATTCATAAAATCAAAGATTAGAATGGAGATTACCGGATGCTGAGGAGTTATTAGTCAATAGCCATAAAGTTTTGGTTAAGATGAATAAGCTCGAGAGATCCGTGGTATAGCATTGTATCTATAGTCAACAAGAATGTATCATACACTTAAAATTTTTAAGAGCCTTGAACACAGGTTAGGTGTTTTACCACAATAAAGAAAGATATAATTCCTGTGTTTATTTTTACATTTTTCTGAATTAATAAATAATTTTAGAAGCAAAAAAATCTTAAGATATAATACAATACTGAATTTATGATACTGTAAACATAGGTCTGGCAGAAGGTAAGTACTTAGTAATTGGTAACTATTATTTCCAAAGGATTTTTAACTTCTATATTTTTTGACTTAACACCTTAAACATAGTAGGTAGGTATCAGATATTTTTGAAAGATTGATTTCCTTCCAGCTGCTACCATCCAGTCAGTTATCATTAGATCATGGGACTCTGGAAATGAAAGGAGATGTCTTAATTTTAATTACAGCTCTGAGAGCAGCTAGGAAAAATGGTGTTTGTTAGAGGGGTGGCCTGAGCCATTGAGACAGGAGAGGACCCTGGGAAACAGGGGGGTGGGCAATGTGATGAGTAGAGATTTCTTCTAAGGGCATCCAACTAAAAACCCATGAAAGATGTTTAAGAATTTTGCAAGATAGAAAATATCTCTGAGTATTTTCTGGGAGGTTAAAGAATTAGATTAGAGGAAATCTGATGATGAATAAAATGAATTTTCTCATTAATGCAAGTGTAAAATGGTGGTAAAATATATGAAGTTATTTGGAAAATAATGTAGAAAAATAAGCAAGAGAAAGACTCAAAAGTACTGGGCAATTGGGTTGTAGGAGGTAACCAAATATAAAATATAAATATCTAATTGAATAATTAGGTCATTTACTAAGGAAGGGAATATAGAATGAGGAATAAGAATTCTTTGGACACATTTCAAACACATATTTTAGGCAAAAAATAATGGTACCTAATTATTGGGCAATATATTAATTCTTCCTTCCTATTTTCTTGCTTAAATTTATTACAAGTTTTCTTCCACCTGTAAATTTGATCTGCTCAGTGATCTACAGATTCAAAACTTAAGGCTAAAAAGTATTAGATATTTGCTCTATTGTTATTCTTATAAAAATGAATCTGTAAATTTAGTTAATATTTGTATTAATTTATAGAGAAAACCTATGCTGAGGTGGAAGAGTCAGGAAGTCCATATTATGAAAGTAACATCAAAACAACAAATGATGGAAACTAAATCTTGTCATTTATAAAATGCCATTTTTACATCTATGTTTGAAAGTTGATGATTAGAATAATTGATTCTTTAATTGCAATATTTGCTACCATATTATTGAGCTGAACATTAGATTGGCATTTTGCAAAATCTTTCATTTGCAGATTGTAAGCTTCTAAATTCTGTGCTCCCATCTGTCAACTTCAAGTACATCCAGCCTACATCCTTTTTAAGTGGTGTTAACACAACTTCATTACATAATGATATATATTATACAAATGTTAATTATGTATTTGACCTTGTTAATGACACGGCAATGTTACAATTTTGATTTGCTTTTAAAAACTATAGATAAGACAAACTATGTAGAAGAGTATAGAAAAAAATCATTAATGCAATAAGATCCAATACATAAGCATAAAATATCCCTAACATGTTATTAATTTATTCAACCTATTTTTGGGAGAAAGCAATAACATTCATGATACATTGTTATTTTTTTAATTTCATGTACTATCATTCTTATGTGCTAATTAAGGAAAAAACTAATATAATAACATGACATTATTTCAAGGTAAACCAAAAATAATTTTATATCATTTACTAAGTAAGATTCAATCTCACATGTATTCCCTTTATATGAGAAATGATAGTAAGCACAATACTTTGAAATTAATTATTATCAGAGTTTTGTCTTTTAATATTAAAATATGATGACCAGTAAGTTCTGCACACTTCTAGATTCATGCTGTCCACATGTCAATATAATAATTGACATATGATAAAGCAGAAAGAATCAGAGAGAGAGAGGGAGGGAGAGATAGATAGAGAACAAGAAAAGAGAACTAGGAACTGCTAGGAAGCAATTTTCTTGGAATAAAAAGGAATTAACTATAATAGATTCACTGGTATTTTATGTGTCATCTTTTTCCAGTAAGATCACATTTTTAGAAAATCAAATCTGCATAGCATGGTAAAATTCAGGGCTACTAAAATCACTAAGCTCCAGTCTTCTTGAAAGACCAAAAAGATAAAGAGCAAAAAATATACAAAAAGGATATAAAGGAATCAATTGTTTGTAACAGGAGAAACAGAATCAATACAAAACTAAACAGCATTCTGTGGGAATATTGAGAAAGAAGAAATTACTGGCAGAGCATAAAGAAGCATTTATTGTCATGACTATTCATGCCACCATATGCAAGGAAACTTGAGCAAGAGTTCCTTGAGGCTGGTATGTTGTAACAAGATGTGTCCTGAGAAGAAAACCTTAAGCAAAAACTAAATTTGCACTGAGGAAAGAGAAGAGTTAGGGAGGCAAGGATATATTTTTGCCAGGTGACGCATATGTGTGTGGTGTCATCTAATAAAGGGACTTGTGATGGGACAGTTCATTGTGCTTTGGCATATTCCAAGTTCAACAGAGGAGGAGTTGCTTCTGGGAGTGACAAGTGGAGCCCCAAGTGAGCTGATATCACTGTATTACATTCAGTGCCAGAACTGAAGCTGAAAACATATTTGTAGCAAATTTTTAACAATTAATTAACTACATCTTCTTTTTGAAGATGACTTCCTTTGAATACTGCTATATATTTCAGTAAGCAGGCAGTTAAAAAAAAATCCAGATAAAAGGATTGTGAAGAATAACTATATAAACAAGTGATATTTAAATCTAATTTTTTATATTAAGACAATTTGTGAATTGGAAAATTGATTTCCTATTTTTCTTTATTATGCAGAAAAAATACCCCAGCTTATTTTTATATGATATTTAGTTTTGTTTGTGATCTGAAGAAATGCTTCTGTATTTTAAAATAACAGTTGCCTTTATTCTAATTTATATTCGTTTATAAAATTACTGCGTAATCTTTGGTTGTCTATGAAAAGGATAAAACTTAAAATTTGTGGTTTTGGGAAGAGCTGTAAATGTGCATAAACCGGAACTTTTTTCAACTCTTCATTAAATTATACCTTTAGAAATAATGTCAATGTATCTTAGGAGTTTTATAATCTATAGAGATAAATTTTAATTAATTATAGAATACAGGCATGAATCATGAACTTAAAGAGTGTTCATTCCAGAAAGAGAAAGTTTTCATATTAGGAACCAGCACTATATTAGGAGCTGAGAATAGAATCATAAAAAAAAGGCTGACCTTGGCTTTGGGAATCTCAAATCAGCTTAACAGCTAAATACAACACAATATACTTCTGCTTTAGCTATGTTAGATGAAACACATGTCTTAAAAAATTGGTGAAAACTCTTATTTATGACAGAGAGAGAGGTTCTGTGTGTATATAGGGTAGAAGTTTAAACCTTTTAAAAGAAAATAGTAACCCCATAAAGGTGATGCATTACAAACACACTTTGATCTGCTATATAGAAATCACATTAGAGGCATAACAGTGCAGATGTGAGGGTTGAAGTACCAAAGTACTATTAATTAAAATGTGTGTGTGTGTGTGTCTGTGTGTGTGTAGTACAGCATTGTACGTGGGTTTTACTCTGAATTTTAGATTTTGTACTGTAAAGATGTGTAATTTTATTTTTTAATTTTTACAGGACACTTGAATCTCTACATTGGCAAGAATGCCAAGGAGTTAGAAGTTCCTTAATGCTAGCAAGGGGCAATAAATCTGGAAGCTTTAGCTTAAAGATGTTGTGCCCTACTCACAAAGGACAAAGAGTCTTACATGCAAGCAGCCCAAGCTTTTCTCCCTCTTTGATACTCAAATTATTGACTGGGTCAGGAACTGAAGAATATTCTTCAGATTAAGTAAGATTGCTCTGAGTCTCTGGTAATACAATTATTTGTCTTGTCTTCAGGACCATTGGCCCAAAGAGGTCAAAAACGTGTTTAGTATTGGAATTGGAAAAAGAGGAAGAAAAGAAAATAAACAATGAAGAGAAAACAAAGGGGTAGGTGAGAGAATGTTAAAAACAAAAAAAAAACAGAAGATGGGAGATTGATTGAGTCAAAATTCTCATGGCAGCTGGGTTTTGAATAAGCCTCAATAAGATCATAATTTAGGATAGTGATTATGGAAATGTGGATTTTAAAAGAAAATGAGATTTATGCCATGCACAGGGGCTGTTGTAGGCACATTAGTTCACTGCAACCTAAACTTGCTACAAATCAAAAACAAACAATAAAAAATTATATATGTATATACTTTTATATATATACTTCCATATATATATATATATATATACTTCCACATATATTCTCCATAATGAAGGTATTTCCAATTGTACTACTTATTTTTGCTATCCAAATAGGTGTAAAATAATGGCAAGAGCACGAATCCTGGAATCTGAAAATTTGGGTTCTGAAGCTAAGACTGTTCTGTAATGGGGTATGTAACACTAATGAGGTTACTTAACCTCTCCAGGTCCTTTTTCTCAACAGGGAAATTTGTAACTGAAATTTTCCCTGAAATTTCTTTGTAAACTTGGAATCAGGATGCTCCCAGACTTGTGTATACAGTGGTCGGTAAACTCTAAAATATTTTGCACCTGCTTGGTGTGGTGATGATAGTATGCTTTAGAAAATGTTGATTTGCTTCAGCCTAAAGGTGCCCTGTCCATAACTAAGTGTAATTTTTATTTTTTGTGCATCTAAAGTAAAGAGCATCAGGCACTACACATTTTCTTTTTCTTTCTTTCTTTCATTCTTGCTTTCTTTCTTTCTTGCTTGCTTTCTTGCTCTTTTAATTCTTCTCAACAGCTTTCCACACATGGCAGAACTATATATGGGGAGGAAATCACCCCTTTGTGATCTCCAGTGATGTGTCTTCTGAAATGACTGGCTTAATTTTTAAAAAGGATTTACAAAATAATTCAAAATGAGTAGTGAAGAGAGAAACTTATTTAGTTATTCTTTGTCACATAATCACTCATGGAAGTGTGGTTTAGGTTACAGCCATATAAAATATCTAACTTTATTCAATGGTCTTAGAAAAAAATATATTTTTAAAGGTCAATTTTGTTCATGTCACTAAGTGATAAAAATCATCTTGAATTAGATCCCAATCTTTTGTTACACCTATAAGAGGAAAAGAACTCCAAGGGAGAAGTTCCTGAAAAAAATTCAGATTTCCCTAAAACCATAAAAAGAGAAAGATTTTAACAGAAATTTAAGGATTTTTCAAAATGTCATTGATATTTCTCAAAATGATAATACAAAGGAGAAGCTTCCTTGTTTTGTTATTTCCATTTAAAATAAATAATACTTGAAATGGATTTACTCCTCATAGAGATTTGGGAGCAAGAAATTTTAAGGAAAGGGACATTTCCTGGGAGATTGAATTGATTTAAAAATTTTTTTAAGAATATTTAGGAAATTTTTATCAATAATTCTAAAGAAATTCAAACCCTTTATCCTAGGTATATTAAGAAAAAGATTTAGAATTATATGGGGGAGTAAACCACTACATGTACTGAGGTTATATTTATAATAGGGAAATTTGGCTATGACACATATATCTGTTACCATCTTTTTTTCAAAGCAATTTTAAGGACAGGGAAAAATGTTTTCAATTCTGTATGATTAATAGAGGCAAAATATAAACTACTTGTAATACAAAAATATTTCTATATATAGTGTGAAAGATTGGAAAGATATACACCAATATAATAACAAGGTTCTGTTTGAATGATAGTATTGTGTGCAATGAATACTTTAATTTTTTAATTTATACTTTTCCACACTTTAAAGAGTTCCTGTGTTTTACAAATCCAGTATTTTAAATTGAGTGCTTTTTAAATGTCTAGCAACGTGATGGCAACTTCAGTTAAAATGGTGAAAGGGAACTAATTATATTTGGTAAGAAAATATACCTTTGTTAAATATTATACTAACAATTCTCTTTCGATGTAACTAAAATCTAGCTTGTGTTTCAGAAGTGTGTGTATGTTTTGCTATTATATTTTTGGCAATAGTTGATCTGCATCCAATTAATTGTGACATAATCTAGTGCTTTTATAAAGAATGATTGTTGGTGAGTATAAAGAATGACTTCCCACTTGCAGAAGTTCTCAAATGCAAAAGTTGAATTTTTATTATTATGAAATAACAGAATAATCCTCAAAATGTATAAAAATTTGGTACTACAGAAAGCAGTAGAGGTGAAATAAATGTTTTAGTTTTTTTGTTTTGTTCTGTTTTTATTTCTTTACTTCTAAAAACCTATTTAATTGTGCACAATAATCTGAACCCAGCAAAACACATGTGTAAAGACCATTATGCATTTACCATACTTGCCTCATTAGACTCAGCATTCAAAAGAGATCAATGACTTGGCTGAATTGACAAAATATGCATTTTCCCTTTTGCTGATGTGTTACCTAAGACAGATAGGAAATATTGCTTTCTTTTTTTTTCATTCCTTTAAAGCATTTCAACTTTCATTTCTGTAAGTGTTATCACATTCAATGACTTCAACACACTCTCCATTTCACTAGCAATCTGATAGTGATCTGTTCCTTTTATCTCTCCACAGATTTGTCCTAATGAAATCATTATGGCTGAACTGTTGTTTTTCATCTGCCTTTATTCCATCTCTCTATGATAATAATGATCTCATTTTATTTTCAGAAACACTGACACAGCCACAGTTTAGGGTCATTATTTTTGTTTCTTAAAAGAAAAGTAATTGATTCTCTAAATATTTTTGTTTTGTATATTTATTTAAGGCAAATACAAGACTGCAGTTATTCTGAAAGGTGGTACAATGGTGTAGTTAGTAGATGCCTTTGCATTCAGAATGAACTGGGTTCAAATCTTCTCTCTGCTACTTAGAACTATGTGTTCTTAACATATAGCTTATTTCATTAATCTTCAGCTAATTCATAGGCTTGCTGTGAGTATTAAATGAGACAATGCATAGAGAATAATTAGTTGAATCCCCAGTACGTAGATGTCAAGCTAAATGCTTTACAAGAATAGACCTGCTCTTATGACTCAAGGACATTATCATAGATGCATGCAATTAAGTCATGCTCTAATACTGAGATACACATGTATTTTTACATGTCTTTACCTGTCAATATCAACTTACTTATTTTAGATCTTCTGCCACAATACCTAATGAAGAGACTAAAGGATCTTCTAATCTGTTGCCATTGATCTTTAGTAAACTTAAAAATATACAATCATATTTACATAAAGGATACTTTAAATAAGTGTTATTACTATGTTGAATATGAGCTTGAGGATCTGGTTTAAAGATGGAGGCATCAGGACATACAAAACTCTGTTCATGTAAATCTGATTTTTTCCCCTCAAATTTTCTTTTGCCTCTTTGTAAACTTTCACTCCCACCCATCCCCACCTTACATCTCTCCCTTTCCCCACACATTCACTGATAGGCTCCCTATCAAAATAGATTAGTTTGCATTTATAGAATTTTATATAAATGGAATTATATCATATGTACCATTTATCTGCCTCACCTCTATTGTATAATTATTTTGAGATTCATTCATGTATGATGATATAGCAATAGTTCATTTAATGGCTAAATAGTATTCCTTTGTGAGATATAACCAAATTTGTTTATCCATTCAAGATTTAGGTTGTTTCCAGTTTTTGCCCATTGCAAATAAAACTGCTATAAACGTTTGCAAACCAGTCTTTGTTTTAAAATTTGCTTTCTTTTCTTTTGAATAAAAAGAAATGGAGTGGGATGGCTTGGAACGGAAAGGCTGGATTACATGGCAATTTTAAAGAAACTATCAAACTGTTTCCACAGTGGTTATATAATTTTACATTCCCACTAACCATGTATGAGAGTTTGTGTAGAACTGGTAATATTTCTTTCTTAAATGTTTAGTAGAATTTACTGGTAAAGATTTCTGATCTTAAGAGTTTTCTCAGTATTCACATGGGAAGATTTTTAACTACGTTTCAAATTCTTTAATAGTTAAAGGACTATTCAATTAATATATTTCTTCTTGAATGAGCTTTGGTAGTGTGTGTTTTTCAAGGATTTGTCCTTTACATATAAGTTCATAGAGTTGTTGATGATACCCTCTTATTACCCTTTTAATAGCTGGGTCAGCTCTCTCATTTCTTATATTAGCAATTTGTGGCTTTTCTCTTCTTTTGAAGGTCAATCTGACTAAAGGTTTATCAATTTAATTGATCATCTAAAATAACCAGCTTTTATTTTATTGCTTTTTCCTGTTTTTAATTTTTGTTCTAAGCTTTATTTTTTGTCAGCTTATTTTAGATTTATTTTGTTTATTTTAATTTTTTGTTTCTTAAAGTGGAATCAGATTACTGAACTGAGATATTTCTTTTCTAATATAGGCAGTTAGTGCTAAAACTTTGCCCATAGTGCTACTTTAGTAGCATCATCTCATCACACTACTTTTGATATATTTTTTTCTCATTCAGTTCAAAATGCTGTTTAATTTCTTTTTAAAATGCCTTCTTTTACGAATGTATCATTTATAAGTGGTTTTTCTTGTTTGTTTGTTTTTAGTGTCCACATATTTAGGGATTTTCAATGTTTTTCTCCACTGTCTTTCTGCTTAGTCTATTCTGTTTTCATTTACATTGTTTATAATGAGATATCTGCTGTCATCCTTATCTTTGCTGCTCTTTACATAACATGTATTTTTGTTTTCTGGTTGCTTTTAATATTTTCTTTTTTCACTGGTTTGGGCAATTTTATTATGATGTACTCTTTTTTTTTTTAATGTTCCTTGTGCTTGGGGTTTGTTGAGTTTCTTAGATCTGTCTGTGTGATTATTTTATTTACTGGATTTTTGCAAATTGGAAAATTTTAGACATTATTTTTTCAAATATTTCTCTGTTCCTTTTCTCCCTTTTGGTATTGACAATTATATTTAGAGCACACTGCTTAAAGTTGTTCCACATTTCACTGATGTTCTTTTCTTTATTATTATTTTTTTAATTTAATTTTTTCTCTGTGTTTTAGTTTGGATAATTTCTATTGCTATGTACCATTTATTGTGTTATGTCTAATCTGCCATTAGTCTTATCAATTGTATTTTTCAATCCAGACATTGCAGTTTTCCTCTCTAGAAGTTTGATTTGTGTCTTTTAAAATCTTCCATCTTAATTTTTGAACATATGGAGTTCATAATGACTGTTTTAATGCCCTTGTCTGTTAAGTTTATTATCTGTGTCAGTTCTGAGTTGATTATGACTGAATGATTTGTCTCCTTATTATGGTTTGTAGTTTCCTACTTCTTTGCGTTCCTCATAATATTTGATTGGAAACAACACATTGGAAATTTCAACTTCTTAGGTGATCAATATTTTTGTATGCTGAATGTTTTTGTGTTCATATTAATATTCTTTAGCATTGTTCTGGGTCATAGTTAAGTTACGTGGAAACAGGTTGATCATTTGGGGTCTTGCCTTTAAGGTTTGTTAGGTACAACAAGAGCAGTGCTTAGTCTAAGGCTAATTGTTTCTCACTACTGAGGCAAAATGATCTGGAATACCGTCAATGCTTTGGAAATCAAGTTTCCCTATCAGATGGTGGGAAAAGACTATTCCTAGCCTTGTGTTACTGTTGTGAACTGTTCCTCTAATCTTTTTAAATGATTGTTTCTTTGGCTTGAGGCACTGTAGTTACACACATGCACTGATTAATACTTAGTTGAATACACAAGGGGAACCCTCTGCAGTCACATTTCTATCTTCCTGCAGAGCTTTTTCTCTCTGACTCTCTGTCCAGCAAACTAGCCACCTTGATTTCCTCAGATCTCAACTCCATTTTCTCAATTCAGACAGTGCACTGGCTCCTTCTGTATTCCTTTTTCCTGCTCCTTAACATGGAAATTTTTTCAAAGCAACTAAGCTGGAGCAATCATAAGGCTCAATGAGGTTTTTTCAAATCTCTCAGGGATCATTTTTCTGTTAGTGTTTTCAAAACAATTGTTTTATGTATTTTGTCCTTCTTCTTTTTCTTCTTCTTCCTCTTTTTTTTTTTTTCCTGTGGTGTTTCAGGTGGGAAGTTAAATCCAGTATCTATCACTCCACCTTCTAAACCTGGTTTTGAATCTGTTTGTTTGCTCATTTGTTTGTTGCATTTGAAACCAGGACAAGTACAGCTGTATTATAGTTGTGGGTCATTCGTATATGTTATAAATATTAGTATTTTCTAGAAACATTGCAAGCATTAGATTGTTTTCTGTGTTTTGAAGTATGGGAAGTACTTATATTTTAATTTTCTAATGGCCAAATTTTATAAATTGATAAATAAATGTAAAGTTAGATGTGGATATTATTAGGAAACATTAAATTACCCACAGATTATAAATAGAGCTGGAATTTTTAAAAATTAATTTTCTCAAATGTATTATAAACAAATCTGAACCTATAAATTTAAAGTATTAAACATTTAGAAAAAATGGAAACTTTAATCAAATTTTGTGATTCTTTTAAATACTTAGATATAGTGATATACAAATGTGAAAATAATTTACCAAATATTCTATTTCTACCAAGAAATTTGATATTAGCAACTGACAAAATAATTTTCAAGAAAACAGAAAATATCTGTTACCAACTGAGCTATTAATATTAACCATTCTTATTCTTTGATACAGGAAAACAATTAGATAGTCTTTGGAACTTAACTTTAGAGACAGTGGTGGGGAATTTGTAAATAGTGAACATAATCACAAACAGCAAAATAGTCCTTACACCTAATAAGAATTTTTTCCATTAAACACAGATAATAACTGTAATTATAATATTTTAATATAAAGAAAAATATATTAGGGAATATATATGACAAATCTTCAAAAAAAAATGGCCTTTTCCCCAAAAAAGGAAATTTTTAGCCATTTCATTTATTTTCACTCTATTTGCTCATTCTCAAAAACAAGCATTCATCTGTATTTCTTTAACAATATTATTTTAGAAGAGCACAGATGATGTTTGGCGCTCTAACTTTTTCAATCCAAGAAGTACTCTACTTAAAACTGGCTTCAGTTTTCTTTTCTGTTGTATATTTTTACTACATTTCCATGGTATGTTCTACTTAAAATACAAACACACAGATGGCAAGATACTGTTACCAGCCATAAGGTTGAAGTATGTTTGTGTGTGTTGGTGGAAAATATCTATAAAATGAAGTACTTGTAGACAATAAACAAAATCCATTCCCTGTAGATATTTTATAATATAGCTACATATGGAGCACTTTAATGACCACAATAATATGCTTCTAAAATTAGGCTTGTTTACTTCAGTGAAAAATTATACAATCTTTGGAAACCAAATCCAAAATTTGCCTCCAATTTTTCAGCAAGTTGAAAGAAAAGATTTTGCTAAGTATAACCTAAGGAAATGAAAAGAAAAAAGGAAAAGGTTTAAAATTGAAGTTGTTTGACATAATCTGACATATATTTAAACTGTTTGGTGTAGTTCATACCTTTATGTAAATAAAGTGACTTTTAGGCAGACACATATTTTAAAAGGAATCCATTATCTTTAACGTGATAACAATGAAACATTTAAAAAAATCCACTGGCTTATTATGCTAACTTCTTTCCAATTCAACATTAATTATTGCCATACAAACAGAGGGAATTCTAATGGAGAAGCTATGTTTGTTCCTAAAACATAAATTAATTAATTTCAGCATTTTTTGTTGCAAGATTGCAAACATCTGGATTGTTTCAAAATGATTTAACTTAAAGAAGAAAGAAGAGAGACAACCATACCATATAAAAGACATGGTTAACTTTCAGAGGAATCATCAGTATAAAATTTGGCCTCCAGATTTACGGTATTGGTAAATGATATATACGGAAATAATTGATTCAGTAGCTGAAACAGAAACTAAACAGAAATGTAGTGGAAAATATCAGATTCATTTATTATTGGGGTAACAATGAAACATGAAGAAAAATCAAAACAATCAGTTATATTTACTAAAAATGTTGCTATTATCAGTTTGCATTTAAACCTCTTATTGCTTGATGTGAGACCCATTAAAATTTTAATAGTGAACTTTAAATTTTTAATCCAAATATTTCTTTTTTTCTCAACAACAAACAACTTTAAACGAGTCATTGAGATTTTAAACATGATTTCAATTTCTTTGATTTTATCATTTATGCCTCTATGTTTAATGGTCAAGTTTCATCATAGAAATAGAAAATTATGTACCTCTTTATAATTAACTTTTTTCCTTGTTTATCTACTTTATCTCAGATTTTAGCTACATACAATACTTTGTATTTTAGCTTGTTTCCAGTAACAAAGAATAGTCAATATATAAATAACTAGATGTATTTTAGAACAAAAAATAAATACCTTGTTATTTTGATGGAGTCATTGGATAATTGCCTAATTGTGTCTGGAGGTAATCATTATATTTATTCAAGTGCAATTTCTCCTTCTTTCCTTCAAGTTTTTTTTTTATGGATTATATTAATCTTTAGAACTTGGAAAATGTATATATTAAACCTACTAATTGCTATTTCCCCACAGATTTTTTTTTTCTTAAACTCAATAATTGACTCTGTGGAAATTAGCTTGCAATTTGAATGATATATTGCTATTGAATTACAATTCAATGATAAATGTTAATTGGTAACAAAAATCAAAACCAAAAGTCATCACTTTGTTTTTGCTTGGTTTGGTTTATCTGTGACCTCTCAGAATCTGACAAGTAGATGGGACATATCATCTTTCTACTGCATTTTTTTTTTTTTGTCTTATATTACTCCTCAGGCTCACCAACACAATCAAACCCTGGAAACAGGTGAAGGGATCAAAATGTATTAATAACCTTCCAAGTAAGTGAAATAGAAAGACTTGAATATGAAATGATATGAAGGACACTGAGGAATTTCCCCCACAGCTCCTCAAATTCTACCTTTAGGCATTCATCACTTTAGGTAAATCATTGCTTCTTCTCACCTCTCCTCACCAGAACTTTCCCAGGATTCTACTCAAAGGAATTAATTTCACTTTAGAATGAATTCATTTATCATACCATTTTCTTTGTGATATAGGAAACCGAGAGAGCATAGCAAGTTCAGATTCTTAAGAGGGAGAAAAAAGAATGCTGATAGCTGGAAAGAATAGGCTAAATTTGCTTTTTCATAATTTTGTGAAACTTTCTTAATATGACTTCAGTTTGGATTAGAACCATTTCCCACCCTGATGCTGTAAATCTGAGATTAACTTGTGGACACAATGGGGCTCTAAAGAAAGGAAGATATCCTGTGCAAGAGGAGAGGGAATTTCCTTCTCTGGAGCTAATGGACAGTCCTCACTTCTTTCTACCTTCTATAATTCTGAACCAAAAAGGAAAAACAGGCTACATAAATTAATATGTTTATGTAACTTGTAGCATGTAAAATAACCTCAAATTAAACATCTTTCCTCATAATTTCATGAGTTTTCTCTTTTAAATAAACCTGTGCATCATTATTTCTATCATCATGATCATCCTCATTATTATTAATGAATTTTGCATCCAGTTTTGGGACTAAACTCAGTGATGCGTCAGCCTCTGTACTGATCCATGGAGGCAGGTGGCCTCTCTGACAATGACTGTAACCCTCATAATACTCCCAGTCAATTGTGCAGGAAGTCATTCCCTCCCAATTTCTGCAATGAGCAACTTATTCCCTAAAGTGTGAGATTTGATTACATTTTCTCAGCATGCACTCAGACAAATGTTATTATTGGTCATAAAATTATCCAGCCCAGTGACCTATGGTGACAGTGAATTTCACAAGGTGACTGCCTGCTGAGTGAAGCATCTCCTTTTATTTGTTCTAAATATTTTATATTATGGAGCTTGAAAATAAAGGAAGAAACTTCAGATGTTTAAATACAGTGACTCCAGCATAGTAGGGTGGTGATATTTTAATATTTACAACTTTCATTTGCCTTCATTGAGTAGAGTTGTCAAAATTAGCAAATAAAAATACAAAATTCCCAGTTAAATTTGAATTTATGATAAAAAATGATTTTAGTAAATGTATGTTCCATGCAATATTTGGGACATATTTATACTAAAATACGAAATGTGTAGTTTATCTGAAATTCAAACTTAACACCTTCACTTAAGGTGTTCTGCATTTTATTGGGTGTTTCATTTTAACCTTTGCTTCACCAAATACCATTTGTATTTACTATAGGTTGTCTTTATGTAAATCACTGATTCAATTAACTGTTTAAGGTGTTATATACAAAGAAATGTTATAATTTGTAATTTCCCTTTGAATCACTCAGAAATTAGATAAGGTGGAATGCTTACTAGAAATATTTTAAGTTCAAAACCCAAATCTATTTGTTAAAAAAAGAAGAGAATGGGCAAGAGAAAGTCAAATAAGATTTTTTTTTCTTTTTATAGATTCTTTCAGACAGTCACTGAAACAATAGCTCTGAATAAAAATGTCCACTTCATTTTTATCCCTTCTTGGAACTATTCTCATGCATGGCTTTGTATGTAAAATTCATAAATGCTTGAATCACTGAATCAAGACTTAACTGTTGCCTGAATGAAATTGTTACCACAGGGAAATCTATGTAGCACTGGAAAGGTCATGAGAGCACCTGCCCAGGTGTTAGCACATTGTGATTCTTTGTGCTGCAACCTTGGTTAGTAGAGATTATCTGTGGAGAAAAACACTAATATTTACTCTCAGAGGAAGTTGCTGAACAAGGCAGCTCACTTGGTGGGTACTCTGTTAGCAGTGGATAAACCAGTGTGCAAATATTTATTATCTCAACAGAAAAAGATGGGAATTTTCTACATGAGCAAAATTCTGTAAGTAGGGCATTTGGAGTAATAGAATTCCATGCATACCTATGTGGGACAAAATGTATTTCAATAACTGATCATAAACCTTTGGAAAAAAGCTAGAGATCTTTCTATAGTGACTGTCAAGCTGTAGCAATTGCTTATGGCATTGTCAGCGTAAAGTAAGAAAGTCACTATAGAACCTCTTTGGAACATGGCAAAGCAGATTCTCAAAATTCTCTAGAGAAATCCGGATGTCTCAGTGTAATTTTTGTCCGGTTTGTTCCCTATATCAACTTTAGCTATAAGTAAATGAAGGACACTGAGGAATTTCCCCCACAGCTCCTCAAATTCTACCTTTAGGCATTCATCACTTTAGGTAAATCATTGCTTCTTCTCACCTCTCCTCACCAGAACTTTCCCAGGATTCTACTCAAAGGAATTAATTTCACTTTAGAATGAATTCATTTATCATACCATTTTCTTTGTGATATAGGAAACCGAGAGAGCATAGCAAGTTCAGATTCTTAAGAGGGAGAAAAAAGAATGCTGATAGCTGGAAAGAATAGGCTAAATTTGCTTTTTCATAATTTTGTGAAACTTTCTTAATATGACTTCAGTTTGGATTAGAACCATTTCCCACCCTGATGCTGTAAATCTGAAATTAACTTGTGGACACAATGGGGCTCTAAAGAAAGGAAGATATCCTGTGCAAGAGGAGAGGGAATTTCCTTCTCTGGAGCTAACGGACAGTCCTCACTTCTTTCTACCTTCTATAATTCTGAACCAAAAAGGAAAAACAGGCTACAAAAATTAATATGTTTATGTAACTTGTAGCATGTAAAATAACCTCAAATTAAACATCTTTCCTCATAATTTCATGAGTTTTCTCTTTTAAATAAACCTGTGCATCATTATTTCTATCATCATGATCATCCTCATTATTATTAATGAATTTTGCATCCAGTTTTGGGACTAAACTCAGTGATGCGTCAGCCTCTGTACTGATCCATGGAGGCAGGTGGCCTCTCTGACAATGACTGTAACCCTCATAATACTCCCAGTCAATTGTGCAGGAAGTCATTCCCTCCCAATTTCTGCAATGAGCAACTTATTCCCTAAAGTGTGAGATTTGATTACATTTTCTCAGCATGCACTCAGACAAATGTTATTATTGGTCATAAAATTATCCAGCCCAGTGACCTATGGTGACAGTGAATTTCACAAGGTGACTGCCTGCTGAGTGAAGCATCTCCTTTTATTTGTTCTAAATATTTTATATTATGGAGCTTGAAAATAAAGGAAGAAACTTCAGATGTTTAAATACAGTGACTCCAGCATAGTAGGGTGGTGATATTTTAATATTTACAACTTTCATTTGCCTTCATTGAGTAGAGTTGTCAAAATTAGCAAATAAAAATACAAAATTCCCAGTTAAATTTGAATTTATGATAAAAAATGATTTTAGTAAATGTATGTTCCATGCAATATTTGGGACATATTTATACTAAAATACGAAATGTGTAGTTTATCTGAAATTCAAACTTAACACCTTCACTTAAGGTGTTCTGCATTTTATTGGGTGTTTCATTTTAACCTTTGCTTCACCAAATACCATTTGTATTTACTATAGGTTGTCTTTATGTAAATCACTGATTCAATTAACTGTTTAAGGTGTTATATACAAAGAAATGTTATAATTTGTAATTTCCCTTTGAATCACTCAGAAATTAGATAAGGTGGAATGCTTACTAGAAATATTTTAAGTTCAAAACCCAAATCTATTTGTTAAAAAAAGAAGAGAATGGGCAAGAGAAAGTCAAATAAGATTTTTTTTTCTTTTTATAGATTCTTTCAGACAGTCACTGAAACAATAGCTCTGAATAAAAATGTCCACTTCATTTTTATCCCTTCTTGGAACTATTCTCATGCATGGCTTTGTATGTAAAATTCATAAATGCTTGAATCACTGAATCAAGACTTAACTGTTGCCTGAATGAAATTGTTACCACAGGGAAATCTATGTAGCACTGGAAAGGTCATGAGAGCACCTGCCCAGGTGTTAGCACATTGTGATTCTTTGTGCTGCAACCTTGGTTAGTAGAGATTATCTGTGGAGAAAAACACTAATATTTACTCTCAGAGGAAGTTGCTGAACAAGGCAGCTCACTTGGTGGGTACTCTGTTAGCAGTGGATAAACCAGTGTGCAAATATTTATTATCTCAACAGAAAAAGATGGGAATTTTCTACATGAGCAAAATTCTGTAAGTAGGGCATTTGGAGTAATAGAATTCCATGCATACCTATGTGGGACAAAATGTATTTCAATAACTGATCATAAACCTTTGGAAAAAAGCTAGAGATCTTTCTATAGTGACTGTCAAGCTGTAGCAATTGCTTATGGCATTGTCAGCGTAAAGTAAGAAAGTCACTATAGAACCTCTTTGGAACATGGCAAAGCAGATTCTCAAAATTCTCTAGAGAAATCCGGATGTCTCAGTGTAATTTTTGTCCGGTTTGTTCCCTATATCAACTTTAGCTATAAGTAAATAAAACAATAATTACTCTGAGCAGAAGATGTCAAGTACTTCATAAACATATAAAATTGTAATTCCTAGTCCTGACTCAAAGTTAGACACAAGGGAAGACACAATTGGTTCTTCGATCACACCTTTTGTGTGAGACTCAAGAATCTTACTTAGCTTTGAATCTATAGAATTCTATTTTAGAACAAAAAAAGTTATAAAAATGAACAATGTATCATGCATAGGGGTGGATGTTACAGCAAAGAGGTGAAAAGCAGACCAACACCACTGCTGTCCGTGTAGCTGATGTTATGAAGAGACCCATGAGCATATGATGCTGTATAGACTGTGTGTGGAAGATTTTCAATAATTGTACTTCTTTTTGGTAGGAGGTCACAATCTAAAACCAGAGAGTGGAGAATTGGACACTCAAAAGAAGGCCTTAGAAATAGATAACTAAATACCTCAAAAGTTTCAGCACAAATGAGGAAGGCAAAAAATCTACCTTGGTGTATTTTCTCCTTTTTTTAGGAAATATAATCAATGATGATGGTTACTCTTTGTTAAGGGCATACTGCAGGCTTTGTGTACATTATCTTTTTATCCATATCATTGTTAGAGATAATGCAGGTAGAGATGAAGTAGTGGATTGTTATTTCTAATTTACAAATGAGTTTCTTGTTTGAGTTCACACATTAAGTTATAGGATCAAGAGCAAAAGTAAGACTGAAGTAAAAAAAAAAAAAAAAGGAATCATTCTTTCTTCTATACCTTGTAACCAGTGGGTCTGGACAAGGGACAGTTTTGCCCCTGAAAGCAGATTTGGCACTGTCTGGAGATATTTTTGGTTGCCACAACTGTAGAGAGAGGAGAGGAAGAATGTTAGGCATCTAGTGGGTAGGGGCCAGGATGATGCTAAACATCCTACAGTGTGCAGGAAAGTCCCCACAACAAACAGCATCTGGCCCAGATGCCAAGGTTGGGCAACGCTGGTTTAAAAGGAGCCTGCTATTAAGCTGCTTTGATACCTGTGTCAGTTTTATCATTTAAAAAAGAGAATTCTCTGTTAAACTCCACAATTACTTAGGTAATGGACCACAGAGACCAAGAACTCAAATATTCCTGCTATTCTACCTACTAGATGTGTGAATTTGGGTAAATATTCCTAAAGTACAGGTTTGGTGCTATTGTGATTCAACCATTTTTATGACCCAGTTGCTTTCACCAAGGAAATGGGTGAATTATAACAAATAAAATTGTTGCAATTCTAATAGCTGTCATAATCAGGTCATACACACACACACACACACACACACACACACACACACCCTTCATTATTTTCCCAAACTTTTAGGCTCCAGTACTCTTCTAGTCACCTAGGCTCAAAACCATATATATATTCATCCTGTCCCTCAGGCATGAACCTTATTGTCACCGGCCTTGTTTTAGAGACTTACTTGTGTGTTTTTCAAAAGGATCTCTTTTAGTCCAGTCTGGTCTATGCACACAAACTCTTGACTATGTCATTCCCTGGTTTAACAAACAAAAAAAAGAGGCAAACGAAAAACAATTTTTCTCTGAATTACTTTTATCTGCAGTGACACAAAACAACACAACAGTGGGTAAAACAGTTCAGAGCTCTGTTTCATGAAGTTCTCAGGGATCCACACTACTTTCAATTCACTATTTTGTTCTTATAGTATAGCCTTTGTCTCATGGAAAAAGATAGATAGTCCAGATGCAGATTTCTGATCCATGTACAGGCAACAAGGAAGAGGAAAGGAAAAAGAAAGACATAGCACTTTCTTTGAGAACACATCTTGGAATTTTCACACAAAACCTCTGCCTTTCTATCATTGGAAGTAATGCAGTCATATGGCATCCAGCTACAAGGGAGGCTAGGAAATGTAGTTTTTATTTTGGGTAGCCACAAAACAGGGGCTCAGTTGTTAAAGGAAGAAGAGGAATATGGAGAAGGAAAGGTAGCCATCAGTATCTTGTACGCAAACAAGAAAGTAATTCCCCTTTGACAAGACAGTAAGTGTCAAATTATCAACATGACTATGGAGGCTTCTAAAATAAGCCTTGCCTTAGCTTTTCAGCCTCCTTTTCCACAATTTACAGGTTTTACCACTGCCAAACCTTCTTTAAATGCACCATTATTACTATAGTTCCATCTTTTCAGCCTTTCAATTTTGTTACTTCTTGTTTTCCAAAGTCAGGTTATCCATATTTAGAAGCTGAGCTTAGATTTTTTACCATTACCCTCTATGTCTTCCTGTTAGTCCCTTATGGAAGGATCTTTTCTCCTCTGTGTTCATCTAGCTCTTGGTGTTCCTATAATAGTTCTTCCATCATTTGTCAGGGCATTTTCTACTCCCTTATCCCTTCTACTCACCTGCAAACTTTAAGATAGGTTAGTCCTGTTCAGTGTTTTCATGCTCCAATAGTCCTTTCTGAAAACACTATTTACATTAAATATGACTGAACTCCATAACTTGGTAAAAAAAAGTCTTTACTAAGTTTTGAATATGGTGAAGAAAAGTTGAATACTTTGGAACAAAATAGTACTAAACCTTATCTGGCATTCCCTCAGTTAATCAACTTAATATCTCTTTCTCCTTTGCTTTCCTTCAGTTTGATCACATTCCAAAAAACTTTCTCCATGTCATCGTCACAGTTTTATTTTTGCTCTCCCTCAACAGCTTTGTAAAAACCATATATTTTAAAAACTTTTCCTGCTCAATCAGTAAAGGTAAACATTTTCTTCAAATTTGAATTCTAAACTCAATTTCTGACTTCAAAGAAAGTTTAGCTTAACTAATGTGGTGACAGTCAAACCTCGATTAGGAACTGCCTCAGTTCAGGCTGCTGTAACAAAATGTAATAGACTCAGTGGATTAAACAAGTATTTATTTATTTATTTATTTATTTATTTACACTCTAGGCTGCTTTTCCTTTTTTTAAAAAAAAATTTAGGTTAATTTTTTTATTGTAGTATAGTTGATTTACAATGTTGTAGTAGTTTCGTTTGTACACCAAAGTGAGTCAGGTATACATACACATATATCCACTCTTTTTTAGATTCTATTCCCATATAGGCCATTACAGAGTATTGAATAGAGTTCCCTGTGCTATTCAGTAGGATTTTATTCGTTATCTATTCTATATATAATAGTGTGTATGTGTCAACACCAGTCTCCAATTTAGCACCCCCCTGTTTCCTTCTACATGCTTGTTTTCTACATTTGTGACTCAACTTCTGTTCTGTAAAGAGTTTCATTTGTACCATTTGCACTTATTTCTCACAGTTCTGGAGGCTCAGAAGTACAACATCAAGGTGCCAGCAATTCTTTGCCTGGTGAAGGCTCTCTTCCTGATTTGCAGATGTCTGCCTTCTGGCAATATTGTTCAATGGCCTAGAAAGAGTTCTCAGGTCTTTTCTTCTTTTTACAAGAGAATTAATTTTATCACAATGGTCTCATTCTCATGACCTAATCTAAATATAATTGCCTTCCAAAGGCCCCAAGTCCAAATACCATCGTACTGGGGATTAAGACTTCATTTTATGAATTGGGCAGGTGGGAGGCAGTTCATAGCAGAAATATATCAGTGAGAACTGAAGGTTACCTCATGTGCCATAAAAAATTGGGATTTGAAAGTCCAGGGTTCAGAGCAAGAAGTTTTGGGGTAGAAAGACAAATAGATCAAAAGACATAATATCTTGAGTCATGGGGTATGAAAAGAGAATGAGTCCAAAGAAATTTGTTCTTAGGTCATGCCTAAAATTTTTAAACAGACAGAGGTTTTATTAATATATGATAGAAAGTTTATAAAATGTGTAATTTGTATGGTGGTTTGTTATTATAAATTTACATGTTTTTTTAGAGCAGTGCTTGTTTTCAAACTTGTTTTCATTCTTGCACCCTAAGGAGAAGTTTTCATTATTTTTTTCCTAATCATTCTCACCATCAGGAAAGTTTAATGTCACAGATATACTATATATCTGTTCATGTACTGTAACCCTTTGGAGGGCCACAGATTATTATAATATCTTTCTTCTCCCAAGAACCACTTTCCTCTCCTAGGTGGCAATATCACTTCACTAAAGAATGCTTGTTGTCAAATGAAATAATTAAATTAAATAACTCATAAATATAACACTTTAAATTTAAACATCTTAACCTGTCATAGAAAAACTTTCAATTTCTTCCTCCAAGCTGTTGCCTATAAGGTAATATTTAGGTGGCATTAAGTTTGAAATTTTAAAACTGGAAGGAATCAAGTTGGTATAACTTTGAAATCATTTTCAGGGTGCCCCTTCCATACCACTCTCACCTTTGGTGACACTATTCTAGTGAGACTTGCCTCCTGGATCCCCCTAGGCCCTAATGAGCCAGCTACTTTTTAATCTAGGGCAGTTTCTCTCTCTTCTTTCTTCATGCCATTGACTTTAGGCAGAAACTGTGTTAGTTTTTCTATGGAATGTCCCACATTCTGCATTTGTGACTATAGTACGTTGTGGTATATTTACCTCATTTCTCTATCTTCCAAATTTAATAAAATGAAAAATTAAATCCAGAGGCTTGGTGTTGCTTCAGGTTTAACTTGCTTTTTTTCAGCAAGAACAACCTAAGCTGTGTGCTACATGTGGCCTCACATCAGAACGTACATAGTATCTGATTATCTCACTTGTAGACGTAATTAATCAGAGGCTGTACTGATTGAGAATGAAGAGATAATGCTGTCATTGTTTGCAGATGAGTGTCTATGTAAAAAATCCAAAAGCATCAACAACTTCTCTCGGAACAAAGAAATGCTTAGAGTAGGACACAAGGTTAATGTTACAAAAGTCAATCACTTTCCTATAAACCAGCAATGAACAAGTACAACTAAAACCATAATGCCATTTACATTAGCTTATGTAACCCCTCAAAAAGAAATACTTAGGTATAAATCTAACATAATATGTACAAAATCTACAAAAGGAAAACTATAAAACTCTGATGAAAGAAAGCAAAGAAGAACTAAATAATTGGAGAGATATTTCATGTTCATGGATAGGAAGACTGAATAATGTCAAGATGTCAGTTCTTTCCAACTTTATCTATAGATTCAGTGCAATCTCAGTCAAAATCCCAGTAAGTTATTTTGTGTTTAATGAGAAATAGATCAATGGAACATAATAAAGAGCCCAGAAATAGACCCACATGAACATAGTCAACTGATCTCTGACAAAGGAGCAAAGGCAATTTGATGGAACAAGGATAGTATCTTCAAAAAATGGTGCTGGAGCATCTGGACATCCACATGCAATCAAATGAATCTAGATACATTCCTTATACCTTTCAAAAAACCTAATTCAAAATGGATCACAAATCTAAATGTAAAATGAAAAACTATAAAACTCCTAGAAGATTAACATGAGAGAAAATCTAGATGGCCTTGGATTTAATGATGACTTTTTAGGTACAACACCAAAGACATAATCCTTGAAAGAAAGAATTGATAAGCTAGACCTCATTAGAATTAAAAGTTTATGTGCTGTGGGGCTTCCCTGGTGGCGCGGTGGTTGCGCGTCCGCCTGCCGATGCAGGGGAACCGGTTTCGCGCCCCGGTCTGGGAGGATCCCACATGCCGCGGAGCGGCTGGGCCCGCGCGACGGGAGAGGCCGCAGCAGAGGGAGGCCCTCATACCACAAAAAAAAAAAAAAAAAAAAAAAAAGTTTATGTGCTGTAAAAGACACTAGCAAGAGAATAAAAATATGTCACAATTTTAGAGAAAATATTTCCAAATATATATCTGATAAATAACTGATATACAATATATACATAAGAACTCTTAAAACTCAACAATAAAAAAGTAAACAAGCAATTAAAAACTGGCTAAAGACCTTAACCATCTCAACAAACAATATATATAGATGACAAACATATGAAATGATGCTCCACATCATTTGTCATCAGAAATGCAAATTAAAACAACAATGAGATACTGTTATATACCTATTAGAATGAGAAGATCTGGAACACTGATGACACTTAAATGATGGTGAGGACATAGTATGACAGAAACTCTCATTCATTGTTGGCAAGAATGCAAAGTGGTACAGCCACTTTGGAAGACAATTTGGCAGTTCTTATAAAACTAAATATATTCTTACCATATGATACGACAGTTATGCTCCTTGATATTGCCCAAAAGAGTTGAAAATTTATGTTCACACAAAACCTGCACATGGAGGATTATAGCAGCTTTATTCACAATTGCCAAAACTTGGAAGCAACCAAAATGTCCTTCAGTAGGTGAATGAATAAATAAACTATGGTACATCCTGACAATAGAATATTATTTAACACCATAAAGAAATGAACTAACAAGCCATGAAGACATAGAGGAAACTTAAATGCATATTACTAAGAGAAAAGACACTAATCTCAAAAGACTATGCACTGTATGACTCCAATTATATGACATTCTGTGAAAGGCAAAATTATGAAGACAGTAAAAAGAATAGCAGTTGCCACGGATTGGGGGAAGGGTAGGAATGAATAGGCAAAAAAACAGATGTTTAGGGCAGTGGAACTACTATGATAATATAATGGCATATACTTGTCATTATACATTGGGTCAAACTCATAGAATATACAACATGAAGAGTGAATCCTGATGTAAACTATGGACTTTTAGTGATGATGTATCACTGTAGGTACATCAGTAATAAATATACCACTCTGGTGTGGGATGTTAATAAGGGCAGTTATGCATGTGTGGGAACAGAGGGGATATGGGAAATCCCTGTATCTTCTACTCAATCATGGTATAAATCTGAAAGTTTTCTAAGAAGTAAAATCTATTAAAAATTTGCCAGTGAGTCACTAGGGGTAGTAGTAGGTGGTGCTACTCCCACTTGTACCCCCTGATTCCTGGTCCCATGAGTCCTGGCTGTAGGAGAAACAACACCGTATATTGGACACTGACTCAGAGCCCATACAGCCTTCTGGAGAACCTTGCCCTCATCCTGCAAAGTAGTGCCACCTAGCTGTCAGTCTAACTGAGTCTCCCAAAAGCCATTCTGTAATTCTATCAAGCCAGCTGCCTCATGATGGGGAACAAGATAAAGTCACCAGCAAAACCCGTTAACAATTTCCAGGGAGTAAAAATAGATTCTAGGTAATAAAGTCCAACCTTTTTTTCCTTTGTGCTTAGTCTAGTCTCACTTGCTCATAGGGTACCAAGTGAAGAGGCTTTGCACCTGGCACTTCAGACCTGAGTTCCTAGTGTGGAATGGCTGCACCTACAACGCAATTCATGACTGTGTGCAGAAGAGCCAGCAGTGTGCCATACTCAATTCAAGATGGCGGTGGTGGGCCTTGTGCAGAGACGCTGCACCGGAACTGTGATCTGGAGCGTTAGCAGTGCAGCTGTGCCTGCTTCTGGTCCATGAGAGCTCCAGCCCTCCCAGCTGAGGAGAACCCTACAAAGCAGCCCCGCCCAAGGCCTGTGAAAGAGAGCAGCTGCTAAAGAGAGGGCTGTGAAAGGAGCTTGAGCTCCTCTGCCTCTCCATTTTTGATCCAAGAATAAAGCTTTCCTTTGTTTCTGAACCGAACTTGGTCTCCTTCTATTTGTGCAGGAGGACTCCTGCTGAGGACTGACTCTGGAGGGTAAGTAACAATAAGACCAGTGAATTCCATGAGCATGGGCCAATTGCCATGTTAATTCACTATGAAGTGAATTACTTGATCAGAAGAAATGCTGTGTGGAATACCATGCGGATGGATAAGGCATTCTTTAAGTCCACAGTGATAGTCTGTGCAGAAGCAGCGCAGGTAGGGGAGGAAAATTCATAGCCATAGTAACTGTCTATTCCAGTTAGAATAAACTGTTACCGAACCAAACTTGGGTCTGCTTGCGCACATGCAGTAAAGCCAATATACCGCCACAAAGTTGTCGTGAAAGAAAGTACAGCTTTTATTGTAAGGTGCCAGACAAGGAGTCTGGAGCAGCTAATGCTCAAAAAACCCAAATGAAGTGAGCTACCCATAAGGAACTAGGTGTTATATGACTCACAAATGGGTTCCTGATGGGTTTCAGAGAAAAAGTTTTTATTGGCAAAACTGGGGGAAGGGGTAGGTTTCAGGGTGTGTAACCCTTCTCCAATTGGCTGGTGGAGAGGTAACTGGGTGGTGTTTCAGAAATCTCAGTCGTCAGCCTTCTGGTTCCATCCAGCCTGGGGTCCACGTGCTTGTGCTCAGCCTGAAGATACTATCCTCCACCTGGGTAGGGGCCTTTGTTCCTGTAAAAGAACTCAGAGATAAGTTTCAAATTGTTATATACATCCCCTGAAGAGAAACCAGGACCAGGCCCCACTGCTGCACTCATTTTTTTTCTGCATTTCCTCATGCTTCTAATTACTAACTGAATCTGCCCTTTGAAACTCAGAAAAGATCTAGGAGGCTAAAACCTTTTTCCTACAAACAAGAAATAAGGGACACATGAAAGGCCTTTTTATTTCGGAGAGCCCCACAGGGTCCTGCATGGCTTCAAGATTACTGCTCTCTCCATGATGGAAGCAGTCCAGTGTAATCGACTGGTCACCAAGTTGCTGGCTAATCACCCAGGTAAGTAGTGCCCTATCAGAGACTCAGTGCTGAGCTCTAATGTTGGCAGATTAGGCACTCAGTGGTAGCTGTAGTTATGTCAGCCTTGGGGAGTGGAAGTCATGTTGCTGAATCCATGCATAACCTCCATCCCTGCCATTATGGCCACTTTATTCATAGGACTATTTGGTGATGATGAGGGTCACTGGAGAAGGATGCTGACTGGTATCTACACAATGGGTCATCTTTCCACCTTATTATTAAAGTCATTCAAGTCTTTTCTTTCTCTATCAGTTGATTGTAGGGAACTCCCTATGAGGCCATAGGTACAGGCTAGGAGAGAGAAAGTAGTTTAGCAGGAGTGGGGACCATGGGCATTTGGGCCACTTCATGTAATTTACTTGTGCCTTTAGGGACTGCTTGGGCCAGATTTCATTTATACCTCTTTATTTGATGATTGACTGCTACTATGTACACCCAACTTTATGGCTTGGTGAGTCATATAACACCTAGTTCCTTATGGGTAGCTCACTTCATATGGTAACTTGTTGGCTCATGGGTAAATATTCCACTAAGGCCCAGTGGTAAGCCAAGAGCTATTTCTCAAAAAGAAAGTAGTTATCTGCAGAAAAAAATGACAGGACTCTTTTCCAAAGTTTTAAGGACCTCCGCTGTGATTCACCTGAAGGGTACTGCCAGAGGCTCCATATCTGCCACTGACACTTTAAGCACCGTTGTATCTGCTGAATCTTATGGCTTAAGTATCAGGGCAGTTTGCACAAGAGCCTGGAACTGTTTAAGAGCTCTCTCTTCTTCTGGACCTCACTCAAAACTGGCATCTATTTTGGGTGATTTGTTAAATGAGCAAGAATAACACAACCAAACAAGGAGTATGCTGCCTCCAAAATTCAAGGAGGTCTCCTTTAGGGCACATAATAGCATTCCAGTCACATATGCAGTACTTGAGCTATGAATTTGAGCCACCAGTGATTTCAGGAGCAACCAGCCAATCTTATTATACTCATTATTTTGCCAAAAACGTTTGAGAGCATCATATACATGGTCACCCAGATCCTTCCTTCTTATAAATGTTTGATTAGTAGTATACAGTGGTGATATTTTGTCACACTCTATTACCAGATCACACTATGGACTATCAGTGCTCTCTTTATAACTGAAAATAAAGTCATTAGCATATTTAAATTTTATCAGGTTAGAGAGCCAATTCCAGAAACCCTAGAACCAATTCAGAAAAATCAGCCTTAACATTGTTCTTCTAGAACCACTCCCAGTACCGAAATCTGTATTAGTCATGGTTTTCTATACAAATAGAGATTTATTTATTTATTTATTTATTTATTATAAGAAATTGGTTCCCACAGTTATAGAGGTTGATGAGTCCTAATATTTGCAGTTCACAAACTGGAGAGCCAGGTGAACCAATGATGTAGTCCTAGTATAAGTGCTTGAAGTCTTGAGACCCTGGAAGAGCTGATGTTTCAGTTAGAGTACAAAGGCAGGAAGAAAAACTGATGTCCCAGCTCCAAGGTGGTCAAGAAGGAGGAGTTCCTCTTACTCGTGGGAGGTTCAGCTTTTTTGTTCTATTCATACTTTCATTTGTTTAACTGAGGCGCATCCACATTAGTGAGGGTGATCTACCTCATTCAGTCTAAATCTACTGATGTATATGTATAGTTAATTCACTTTGTTATACAGCAGAAACTAACACACCATTGTAAAGCAATTATACTCCAATAAAGATGTTAAAAAAAAATCAAATGTTAATCTCATCGGGAAACATCCTCATAGACACACCCAGAATAATGGTCAAGCAAATGTTTGAGCACTCTGTGATCTAGTCAAACTGACACATAAAATTGCCCCTCATACTCCCAGCCTAAAATTCTCTACCATAAACCTTTTATTTATTGGTTGTAACTGTTCATGCTCATTGACTGTGTTAATTATTTCTTTAAAGTTTGCAAAATAGATACTTGTTTGCTTCAACATTCCTTCTTCTAAAGAGAATTTTCCTTTATCAACTAGAGCTATTAGGTAACTCTGAAATGCAGTTCACGCAGAAAAGATAAGATAGATGTTTTTGTTCTTTCTATTTGGTGTCTTAGCATAAGGAATTTGTTCCCAAGTTATGTTCAGTTGTTGTTGCCCTTTTTATTTCCTTTCTGTCTTTTTTAAAAAGCATATATATAAACTCCTGGGTTTTATTAATCATTGTTTCCATCACTTGTAATCATCAGTTTTTAATGCTTAAATTGTCTCATCTTTGGCTAGAGTGAGCCCTTCATGTTGAATTCTGTATTTTTTTGTATAACCAATTGGTTTTTGAATGTTTTCCATGCTTTCTTGAGCAACAATATTTAGAAGTCTTGTATTCTTCCAGCCCTAGAACTAGAATCGGCCACTCCTCAAGGAGTTCTGGCTCCCTGGTATTTAGAGACAATAATCTGGGTGTTGATGATGTTTATTACGATAAGGTAGTCATTGCTTTCAAGTTTTTTTAACGCATAATTTTAAAAGGAAATAAATAAGTTCATAGCGGTATATATGGGTTGGCCAAAAAGTTCATTCAGGTTCCTCTATAAGATGTTACAGAAAAAACCCAAACAGACTTTTTGCCCGACCCAAATACTATTCAAGTTCAGTATGATTATATTATAAGTATGTGTAAGAACAAATAGTTGCAAAATATCTTAAAATTAATTCAATAGTCATATTTTAGTAGTAATATAGGTGTTGATATTTAAGACTATTTCATATATGGTAGGATAATCCATCATTTGAAACTGAACTCAATGTTATTTCCTCCTACAAAAGTACCCCATGGTCCTTGAAGCTGGCTTTTAGCAAAGTGCACCCAAAAGCTATGGAGTCAGGCAGCTTGGGTAAACTTCTAAGTATGCTATCAATTAGAGATACAATCTTGGACAAACAACTCAAATATCAGAGTCCCAGTTTCTTCATATGGAAAACTATAAAGAATAATAGTATCTATCCACCTTACTTAATTGAGGTAAGGACTAAATGAGATAGTAAACAGTAAAATATTGGAGCAGAGCCTGACAAATAATAAGCATTGGGTAAAGGTTAGTAATTCTTAAGTATGAAACATTCTAAACTGAATTATATTCTAAAATTATTTAGGGCATTAAAATAATTTTTAGTATACTTTAAGCTTCTTGATGGCAAAGTCTACATTTAAATCATCAGTATATTCTTGCCTATAATCCCAAAATAAGTTGTCTGAGTTCCTTTGCAGGATACCTTGCACACAGTGCATGCTCAGCGGTACATGAATGGGATTGTGTGTGTCTGTGAATACATATGTATGTTTATGTGGGAAACAAAACAAAAGAGACAGAAAGACAGAGTTGGGGGAAGAAAAGGAGGGGAGAATAGAAGGGAAAAGAAGGAGGAAGAAAGGGAGAGGGAGAGAAAGATCAAGTTTGAAGTTTGCTTGCCCCTTTCCTTAAAAGTTCACTAGAGTGCTATCCAATATTTGCATGGAGATTAATCCACATAAAAATGCAGAATTTCAAAGCCATTTTTTGTAATGTTTCTTCAAGTAGATTGGTAGAGTGTCTAGCTTACCTGCTGTGCAAAGAAGAGGAAATTCTCAGACAGCTATCACAGCTGACCTTGAGCAACAAAACTCACTAATGATAGCTCATGCAGACTGGTGGTCATCAAGACAGCTCATCAAGACATTCTCTTGATTCTGAAATTGACATTTATAAATTTTATGGAGATTTTTATACTATTACCACATGTCTCTGAGACTCCAAATATACACATTTTTCTGTAATAGTAACTTATGGTGTATATCTTTCTGCAACTTTAACTTGCCAAAAAAAAAAAGCTGTGAGATTAAATTATGTTGATACACGTATCATTAGTCATTCATTTCCATTTTCCATATTGCTTTTCATTGTATAAATATGTCACAAATTGTCAATCTATTTATATTCTGTTTGTAGACATTTAGGGTATTACCACATTTTGATATTAAATGCAATGCTCCAAAGACCATTCTTATATAAGTTTCTTTGTATACAAAAGTTTCTCTAGTATTTATACCTAATAATTGCTGAGCCCTAAAGTACATAAATTTTAACCTTTACTAGCTATTTCTAGATTACTTTCCAAGGTTGTTTTTAAACCAATTTACAACTACAAACCAACAGTGCATAATGTTTTCTATCATTCTTCAGATTTATCAACAACATATTGTCATACTTTTAAAAATTTACCAATCTGATGAATCTGAAATAGTATATTTATTGTGGTTAACTTGAATTTCCACAATTACTATAAGACTGAGCTTTTTGTACCTTTTCATTACCATATCATGTACATTATTTATTTTTACTATTAGAATGTCTATCTTATTTAAATTATTTATGGGAGTTCTTCATAAATTCAGATACCAATCTTTTATTTTATGCATTGTGAATATCTGTTTCTGATCTTTTTTTTTCTTTTTTTTGTATGATTTTATCACTAAGAAGTTTTAATTTCAAAGCAATCAAGTTTATCAATCTTTTAAATTGTTTGTACATTTTATATCTTGTTTAAGAATTTATCTCCTGAGGTTTTCAAGATATTCTCCTGTTATTTGTACAAAAGTTTTAAAGCTTAGTTTCACATTTAGGTCTTATAGTCCACATGGAATTTATTTTTGCCTATGGCTTGAAACAAGATTCCAAAGTTATTTAGCTCACATGGATAACTAAGATAAGTGACTAGTGCATTATTTTCCCACTGATCTGTAACACTAAGTCTTTGATTTGTCAGGTGTCCCTATGGGCAAACACAAAAACAATCATTGTCAAATCAGACTTACTTAAATCATAGATCTGACCCAGGATCAAGCTTTACAAATAATTCTAAAAACACCAATAATTCAGTAACTCAAATGAAACAAGCAACTGATATGTAAATGGTTCTTGTGACCATGATTATTGTATGAGGTCTCTCAAAGAGGTTGGCAGTCATGTCACTTACAAAGATGAGCTGTATCAGTCATGGAACAGCTCCATTTTATACTCAAAAAGTTACACTTCCTAGCAATCCAAGGCCTCCAAATCCATAGATTCCAAATTGATTGCCCATAAGTCACCCAGACAGATTAAGAAATAACATTTCCTCCCTCATGAGCTAATATCTTTCCTGTGTTTGCCAGAAGATTGTTCATTAAACTGTTTTTGAGGAAATTTGATCAGATCACTTTCCTTCTTTCCTTTCTGGGAGCATCGGCCTCATGAGTTTGATGATGAATCTCAGCCCTTTTCTTTCTACCCTTCTCTAATCTGCTGTTAACTCTTTTCTTTCTACCAGGCCTAAGTGAATGGGGTTTCTGTGGCTCTATTATCTTCTGCCAATCTGTCAATTCCTGTACCAAAAGTACATTGAATTAATAAGGACACAAGAAAGTGTATGTTTCCTAATTTATTCTTGGTGCATAGTTATTAAATTTATTTTTGTATAGTTATTATATCCATTGGTTGAACTCTCATTACTTTCTTAATTTGTCTATTTTCTTTGATTGTTTCATGAAGACAACCTTTATTTATGAACAATGATATCTTCTTCCATCCTTTCCAATTATTTTACATTTTATATATTTTCCTTATTTTGTTGAGTTATCTAGGATTTACAGTGCATTGTTGAATAAAGCTCTTTCTTCTTTACTGTAAAGACAACTCTTACATTGTTTTACTCTAAGGAATGTATGCATTTGTTTGTTAATTCCTTCTGTCAGATTAAGAAGGTTCTTTTTACTCATAGTTTGTAATGAGTTATGAATATGTTTTAAAATATTTCAAATACATTTTCTGTATATTCTGAGGTAGTTCTTTAACTTGGTAATGTAGCAGATTTCATTAACAGATTTTCAATTAGATATTCTGTTATATTTCTAGATAAACCAAAATTGGTCATGCCATGTTATTTTGTTTGATAATTCTGTTTGCTAATATTTAAGTTGGATTTTTGTATTTATGTTTATGACAGAATTTATTAATTTACATGGTATCCTCTAATTTTGTATCAAGGGTATACTAGTGTCATAAAACAAATTGGGGAACAATTTTATCCCTGTGTTATATGAAAGAATGTGTTTAAATTTGACACTGTCTACAACTTAAAAATTTGACAGCACTTGTAAGAAACCTTGGCTGTTAAGTGTATATGAAGATAGTAAATTATTGATTCAACATTTTAAAATTTCATGAGTTAATTTTAGGAAGGTATAGTGTTCTGAAGTTTGTCCATTTTATGTAAGCTTAAAAATTTACTGATAGAAAGTCCTTCAGGGAATTTCTCTAATTATGAACACTTGTCACTGGTAATATTATTTATTTCTGAAATCTCTTAACCTACTATGGTATATGAATTTCATTTTCATTTGAATCAAGGGGCGTTCTTGAATTGTTTTGGCTGAATTCTCATATCCCATAAATATGCTTGCTCATTTTGAAAATCTTATTTACCAAGTTTTAGCCTGATTTATATACAAATAAATAAGAAATTTATATTAAAATACCACACCATCATTATGGCTTTAAAACCTTTCCTTAATAATATTCTTGAGTTTTGGTTTTGCTTCACATTTTATGAGGCTTTTCAGAAGGTGCACCAAAGTTCAGAATTGTTTTTGTTTCTTTGCTTGTTTTTATTGGGGTATAGTTGTTTTACAATGTTCTTTGAGTTTCTACGGTACAGTGAAGTGGAGTTCCCTGTGCTATACAGTGTGTTCTCACTAGTTATCTATTTTATACCTATTAGTGTATATATGTCAGTCCCAATCTCCCAATTCATACCAACTCCCCTTCCCCCCATAGTGTCCATACATTTGTTCTCTACATCTGCATCTCTATTTCTGCCTTGCAAATTGGTTCACCTATACTATTTTTCTAGATTCCCCATATATGGGTTAATATGTGATATTTGTTTTTCTCTTTCTGACTTGCTTCACTCTGTATGACAGTCCATAGGTCCATCCACATCTCTACAAATGACCCAATTTTGTTCCTTTTTATGGCTGAGTAATATTCCATTGTATATATGTACAACACCTTCTTTATCCATTCGTCTGTCCAGACACATTTAGTTTGCTTCCATGACTTGGAATAGTGCTGCAATGAACACTGGGGAGCATGTGTCTTTTTAAATTATGGCTTTCTCTGGGTATATGCCCAGTAGTGGGATTGCTGGGTCATATGGTAATTCTATCTTTAGTTTTTTAAGGAATCTCCATATTGTTCTCCATAGTGGCTGTATCAGTTTACATTCCCACCAACAGTGCAAGAGGGTTCCCTTTTATCCACACCCTCTCTGGCATTTATTCTTTGTAGATTTTCTGATGATACCCTTTCTAACTGGTATGAGCTGATACCTCATTGTAGATTTGATTTGCATTTCTCTACTAATTAGTGATGTTGAGCAGCTTTCCATGTGCTTCGTGGCCATCGCTATGTCTTCTGTGGAGAAATGTCTATTTAGGTCTTCCTCCCATTTTTGGATGGTTTGTTTGTTTTTTTGATATTAAGCTGCAGGAGCTGCTTGTATATTTTGGAGATTAATCCTTTGTCAGTTGCTTCATTTGCAAATATTTTCTCCAATTCTGAGGGTTGCCTTTTTGTCTTGCTTATGTTTTCCTTTGCTATGCAAAAACTTTTAAGTTTCATTAGGTCCCATTTGTTTATTTTTGTTTTTATTTCCACTACTTTAGGAGGTGGGTCAAAAAAGATCTTGCAGTGATTTATGTCAAAGAGTGTTCTGCGTATGTTTTCCTGTAAGAGTTTTATAGTGTCCAGTCTTACATTTAGGTCTTTAATCCATTTTTTTTTTTGGTATGCGGGCCTCTCTCTGCCGTGGCCTTTCCCGTTGCGGAGCACAGGCTCCAGATGCGCAGGCCCAGTGGCCATGGCTCACGGGCCCAGCCGCCCCGCGGCATGCGGGATCCTCCCAGACCGGGGCGTGAACCCGGCTCCCCTGCATCGGCAGGCGGACGCGCAACCACCGCGCCACCAGGGAAGCCCTTTAATCCATTTTGAGTTTGTTTTTGTGTACGGTGTTAAGGAGTATTCTAATTTCAATTTTTTACATGTACCTGCCCAGTTTTCCCACCACCACTACTGAAGAGACTGTCTTTTCTCCATTGTATATCCTTGCCTCCTTTGTCACAGATTAGTTGACCATATGTGTGAGTTTATCTCTGGGCTTTCCATCCTGTTCCATTGATCCATAGTTTTATTTTTTTGCCAGTACCATATTGTTTTGATTACTGTAGTTTTGCAGTACAGTCTGAAGTCAGGGAGTCTGATTCCTCCAGCTCCGTTTTTCTTTCTCAAGATTGCTTTGGTTTTCGGGGTTGTTTGTGTCTCCATACAAATTTTAAGATTTTTTGTTTTAGTTCTGTGAAAATTGCCATTGGTAATTTGATAGGGAGTACATTGAATCTGTAGATTGCTTGATGTAGTATAGAAAATTTCACAATATTAATTCTTCCAGTCCAAGAACATGGTATATCCCTCCATCTGTTGGTGTCATCTTTGATTTCTTTTATCAGTGTCTTATAGTTTCCTATGTACAGGTCTTTTGCCTCTTTAGGTAGGTTTATTCCTAGGTATTTTATTCTTTTTGTTGCAATGGTGAATGGGATTGTTTCCTTAATTTCTCTTTCTGATATTTCATTTTTAGTGTATAGGAATGCAAGATTTTTGTGCATAAACTTTGTATCCTGCAACTTTACCAAATTCATGGATTAGCTTTAGTAGTTTTCTGGTGGCATCTTTAGGATTTTCTATATATAGTATCTTGTCATCTGCAAAGAGTGACAGTTTTACTTCTTTTTCAATTTGGATTCCTTTTATTTCTTATTCTTCTCTGATTGCAGTGGCTAGGGCTTCCAAAATTATGTTCAATAATAGTGGTGAGAGTGGACATCCTTGTCTTGTTCCTGATCTTAGAGGAAATGGTTCAGTTTTTCACCATTGAGAATAATATTTTCTGTGGGTTTGTCATATATGGTCTTTATTATGTTGAGGTAGGTTTCCTCTATGCCCACTTTCTGGAGAGTTTTTATCATAAATGGATGTTAAATTTTGTCAAAAGCTTTTCTACATCTATTGAGATGATCACATAGGTTTTATTCTTCAATTTGTTAATGTGGTGTATCACATTGATTGATTTGCATATATTGAAGAATCCTTGCATCCCTGGGATAAATCCCACTTGATCATGGTGCATGATCCTTTTAACATGTTGTTGGATTCATTTGCTAGTATTTCATTGAGGATTTTGTATTTATATTCATCAGTGATATTCGTCTGCAATCTTCTTTTTTTGTAATATCCTTGTCTGACTTTGGTGTCAGGGTGATGGTGGCCTTGTAGAATGAATTTGGGTAGTTTCCTTCCTCTGCAATTTTGTGGAAGAGTTTGAGAAGAATGGATGTTAGCTCTTCTCTAAATGTTTGATACAATTCACCTGTGAAGCCATCTGTTCCTGGACTTTGGTTTGCTGGAAGATTTTTAATCACAGTTTCAATTTCATTACTTGTGATTGGTTTGTTCATATTTTCTATTTCTTCCTGGTTCAGTCTTGGAAGGTTATACTTTTCTAAGAATTTGTCTATTTCTTCCAGGTTGCCCATTTTATTTGCATGATGTTGCTTATAGTAGTCTCTTATGATACTTTGTATTTCTGTGGTGTCCGTTGTAACTTCTCCTTTTTCATTTCTAAGTTTATTGATTTGAGACCTCTCCCTCTTTTTCTTGATGAGTCTGGCTAATGCTTTATGAATTTTGTCTATCTTCTCAAAAGAACCAGCTTTTAGTTTTATTGATCTTTGCTACTTTTTTCTCTGTTTCTATGTCATTTATTTCTGTTCTGATGCTTATGCTTTCGTTCCTTCTACTCACTTTGGGTTTTGTTTGTTCTTTTTTCTTTAGTTCCTTTAGGTGTACTGTTAGATGGTTTATTTGAGATTCTTTTTGTTTCCTGAGGTATGATTGTATTGCTATAGACTTCCCTCTTAGAACTGCTTTTGCTGCATCCCATAGGTTTTGGGTTGTTTTCATTGCCTTTTGTTTATAGGTGTTTATTGATCTCCTCTTTGATTTCTTCAGTGATCTCTTGGTTATTTAGTATTCAGCATATTGTTTAGCCTCCATTTGTTTGTGTTTTTTACAGTTTTTTTACAGTTTTACAGTTTTTTTTTTCCTGTAACTGACTTCTAATCTCATAGTGATGTGGTCAGAAAAGATGCTTGTTATGATTTCAGTTTTCTTAAATTTACCAAGGCCTGTTGTGATCTGTCTTGAAGAATGTTACATTTGTAGAAGAAAGTAGAATCTGCTGTTTTCAGTTGGAATATTCTATAAATATCAATTAAATCTATCTGGTCCATTGTGTCATTTAAAGCTGTGTTTCCTTATTAATTTTCTGTCTGGATGATATGTCCATTGGTGTAAGTAAGGTGTTAAAGTCTCCCACTATTATTGTGCTACTGTCAATTTCCCCTTTTATAGCTGTTAGCAGTTGCCTTATGTATTGAGGTGCTCCT
>NC_041226.1:46110795-46148898 GCF_002837175.3 Physeter macrocephalus | reverse complement strand
TCCTTCGACTCACTTTGGGTTTTGTTTGTTCTTTTTTCTTTAGTTCCTTTAGGTGTACTGTTAGATGGTTTATTTGAGATTCTTTTTGTTTCCTGAGGTATGATTGTATTGCTATAGACTTCCCTCTTAGAACTGCTTTTGCTGCATCCCATAGGTTTTGGGTTGTTTTCATTGCCTTTTGTTTATAGGTGTTTATTGATCTCCTCTTTGATTTCTTCAGTGATCTCTTGGTTATTTAGTATTCAGCATATTGTTTAGCCTCCATTTGTTTGTGTTTTTTACAGTTTTTTTACAGTTTTACAGTTTTTTTTTTCCTGTAACTGACTTCTAATCTCATAGTGATGTGGTCAGAAAAGATGCTTGTTATGATTTCAGTTTTCTTAAATTTACCAAGGCCTGTTGTGATCTGTCTTGAAGAATGTTACATTTGTAGAAGAAAGTAGAATCTGCTGTTTTCAGTTGGAATATTCTATAAATATCAATTAAATCTATCTGGTCCATTGTGTCATTTAAAGCTGTGTTTCCTTATTAATTTTCTGTCTGGATGATATGTCCATTGGTGTAAGTAAGGTGTTAAAGTCTCCCACTATTATTGTGCTACTGTCAATTTCCCCTTTTATAGCTGTTAGCAGTTGCCTTATGTATTGAGGTGCTCCTATTTTGGGTGCATATATATTTATAATTGTTATATCTTCTTCTTGGATTGATCCCTTGATCATTATGTAGTGTTTTCCTTGTCTCTTGTAACATTCTTTATTTTAATGTCTTTATCTGATATGTGTTCTACTACTCCACCTTTCTTTTTTTTCCATTTGCATGGAATATTGTTCCATCCCCTCACTTTCAGTCTGTATGTGTCCCTAGGTCTGAAGTGGGTCTCTTGTAGACAGCATATATACGGTCTTGTTTTTGTATCCATTCACTCGGTCTGTGTCTTTTGGTTGGAGCATTTAATCTATTCACATTTAAGGTAATTATTGATATGTGTGTTCCTATTACCATTTCTTAATTGTTTTGGATTTTTTTTGGTAGGTCTTTTTCTTCTCTTGTGTTTTCTGCCTAGAGAAGTTCCTTTACCATTTGTTGTAGAGCTGGTTTTGTGGTGCTGAATTCTCTTACCTTTTTCTTGTCTGTAATGCTTTTGATTTCTCTGTAGAATCTGAATGAGATCCTTGCCCGGTAGAGTAATCTTGGTTGTAAGTCCTTCCTTTTCATCACTTTAAATATATACTGCCACCCCATTCTGGTTTGCAGAGTTTCTGCTGAAAAATCAGCTGATAACCTTATGGGTATTCCCTTGTATGATGTTTGTTGCTTTTCCCTTGCTGCTTTTAATATTTTTTCTTTGTATTTAATTTTTGATAGTTTGATTAATACATGTCTGGCATGTTCCTCCTTGGATTTAACCTGGAGATAATCCAGGACTCTCTGCACTTCCTGGACTTTACTGATTATTTCCTTTCCCATGTTAAGGAAGCTTTTGACTATAACCTCTTCAAATATTTTCTGAGACCCATTCTCTTTCTCTTCTCTTCTGGTATCCCTATAATTTGAAAGTTGGTGCATTTAATGTTGTCCCAGAGGTCTCTGATACTGTCCTCAATTCTTTTCATTCTTTTTCTTATTTTTTGTTTATTCTGCTCCATGCTCCATGGCCGTTATTTTCACCATTCTATCTTCCAGTTCACTTATCGGTTCTTCTGCCTCAGTTATTCTGCTATTGATTCCTTCTAGAGTATTGCTAATTTCAATTATTGTGTTGTTTATTACTGTTGGTTTGCTTTTTAGTTCTTCCAGGTCCTTGTTAAACGTTTCTTGTATTTTCCCCATTCTATTTCTGAGTTTGGATCATCTTTACTGTCATTATTTTGAATTCTTTTTCAGGTAGACTGCTTATCTCCTCTTCATTTGTTTGGTCTTCTGGGTTTTTACCTTGCTCCCTCATCTACTGCATATTTCTCTGTCTTCTCATTTTGTTTAACTTACTGTGTTTGGGGTCTCCTTTCCACAGGCTACAGGGTCATTTTTACTTTTTCTTCTGGTGTCTGCCTCCAGTGGGTGAGGCTGGTCCAGTGGCTTGTGTAGGCTTCCGGGTGAGGGGGACTCATGCCTGTGTTCTGGTGGGTGGAGCTGGATCTTGTCCCTCTGATGGGCAGGGCCACTTCTGGTAGTATGTTTTGGGGTGTCTGTGAGCTTAGTATGATCTTAGGCAGTCTGTCTGCTAAAGGGTGGGTTTGAGTTCCTGTCTTGCTAGTTGTTTGGCATGAGGCATCCAGCACTGGAGCTTGTATGGGTGGAGCTGGGTCTTAGTGTTGAGATGGAGATCTCTGACCTGTTAATATTTCATGGTGCTGGGAGTTTTCTTTGGTCCAACATCCTCGACTTGGCTCTCCCATTTTGGAGGCTCAGGTCTGACCCCAAGCTGGAGAACCAAGACCGCACAAGCCGCACAGCATGGAAGAAAAGGAAAAAAAAAAGAAAGAAAATGAACAGACAAAACTGCAAGACAAATGGTAAAATCAAAACTAAACAGACAAAATTACTCAAAGAAACACACACAGTCTCTCAGAAAAAGAAGAGAAAAAAAAGAAAAAAAAAGAGAAAACAAAAAAAGGAGAGAGTAACCAAACCAATAAACAAACCCCAAAAGCAAAACTAACACTAAAAACTAAAGTAACAAAAAAAAAAAAAAAAAAACAAATCAAACACAGAGCGCAAACTAAAAAAGGAAAGAAAGCATAAAGCAAACACACAAAAACATTCCAAAATTAACACTAAAAACTAAAGTAACAAAAAAAAAAAAAAAAAACAAATCAAACACAGAGCGCAAACTAAAAAAGGAAAGAAAGCATAAAGCAAACACACAAAAACATTCCAAAAAGGTATAAAAACAAAAGAAAGATGAAAACAAAAGGAAAAACTACAGAACAACAAAAACTACAGAACAACAAAAACTACAGAACAACAACTACAGAACAACAAAGAAGTAAAAATAGAAAAATATAAAATATAGTTAAAAATAAGATAAAAACAAAGGAAATCCAAAAAAAAGAGAAAACCACGTACAAAACACAATATAATGAAAAAATACAGTAGAACTAGGAAAAAATAAAATAAAAAATATATTAAAGGGCTTCCCTGGTGGCGCAGTGGTTGGGAGTCTGCCTGCCGATGAAGGGGATGCAAGTTCGTTCGTGCCCCAGTCCGGGAGGATGCCACGTGCCACGGAGCGGCTGGGCCCGTGGGCCATGGCCGCTGAGCCTGCATGTCGGGAGCCTGTGCTCTGCAGTGGGATTGGCCATGGCAGTGAGAAACCCACATAACGGGGGACTTTCCTGCACACTGTAGGATGTTTAGCATCATCCTGGCCCCTACCCACTAGATGCCTAACATTCTTCCTCTCCCCTCCCTACAGTTGTGGTAACAAAAAATATCTCCAGACAGTGCCAAATCTGCTTTCAGGGGCAAAACTGTCCCCTGTCCAGACCCACTGGTTACAAGGTATAGAAGAAAGAATGTGTCTTTTTACTTAGTTTGATTCCTTTTTTATTTTTACTTCAGTCTTACTTTTGCTCTTGATCCTATAACTTAATGTGTGAACTCAAACAAGAAACTCATTTGTAAATTAGAAATAACAATCCACTACTTCATCTCTACCTGCATTATCTCTAACAATGATATGGATAAAAAGATAATGTACACAAAGCCTGCAGTATGCCCTTAACAAAGAGTAACCATCATCATTGATTATATTTCCTAAAAAAAGGAGAATTGGACACTCAAAAGAAGGCCTTAGAAATAGATAACTAAATACCTCAAAAGTTTCAGCACAAATAAGGAAGGCAAAAAATCTACTTTGGTGTATTTTCTGGCCTTACTCCAGGGTGTACTTGTCCCCAAAGTCCGTAGTTGTCCCCAAGGTCCACAGCCTCAATTGTGGGAACACTTGTTATCTATTCAGATAGTCTGCAGATGCAGGGTCTACCAAGCCAGTTGCGGGGATTTAATCTACTGCTCGTGGGGCTGCATGGAGAGATTTCCCTTCCTCTTCTTTGATCTCATAACTCCTGGGGTTCAGCTTTGGTTTTGGCCCCACCTCTGCGTGTAGGTCACCCTCAGGCATGTGTTCCCCACCCAGGCAAGAGGGGGTGAAAGCAGCAGCTGATTAGGGCTCACTTGCTCACTCAGGCCAGGGAGAGGGAGGGATACAGCAGTCACAGTTTGGATGTGCGGGGAGTGCCTGTGGCAGCAGAGGCTGGCAAGAAGTTGTAATAGCCTTAGGCACACTGTGCTTTCTTCTGGGGAAGTTGGCCCCAGATTGCAGGAGCCTTGGCAGTGGTGGGCTGCACAGGCTCCTGGAAAGGTGTGGGCAGTGATCCTGTGTTTGCTCACAGGATCCTTTGTGGCAGCAGCAGCCACCATTGCCTGGGGACCGAGATAACAGCCACCGCTCATGCCTACCTCTGGAGCTCTTGTAGGCCGTGCCCTGCTGTCTGTGAGTGCATGGAGCAAGAAGCTCCTATGGAGGGCCCACCCCTCTCCTTGTGCACCCTGCAACAATGGTCTCTTGCTTCTCCAGCAGGTCCAGACTTTTTCCCAGACTCCCTCCTGGTTACCTGTAGTGCATTAGCCCCCTCAGGCTGTCTTCATGCAGCCAACCACAGTCCTTTCCCTGGGTTCTGCCTCTGAAGCCTGAACCTCAACACTCAGCCCCCACCCACCCTGGTGGGTGAGTAGACAAGCCTCTCAGGCTGGTGAGTGCTGGTCGGCACTGATCCTCTGTGTGGGAATCTCTCCACTTTGCCCTCCACAACCCTCATGCTGTCCTCTCCTCTGGGGCTTCGAAGCTCCCCCCCATTCCAGCCAGTGAGGGGGCTGCCTAGTGTGTGGAAACTCTTCCTCCTTCACAGCTCCCTCCCAGAGGCACAGGTGTCATCCCAATTCCTTTGTCTCTCTCCCTCTCTCTCTCTCTTTTTGTTTTTCTTTTTTCTTTTGCCTTACCCAGTTACGTGGAGATTTTCTAACCTTTTTGGAAGTCTGAGGTCTTCTGCCAGCATTCAGGAGGTGTTCTGTAGGAGTTGTTCCACATGTAGATATATTTTTGATATATTTGTGGGGAGGAAGTTGATCTCCACGTTTTATTCCTCCGCCATCTTAAAGGTCTTCCTCCAGAATTGTTTTTAAATACACAGTCAATTCCCCCTTTTATCAGTATGAAGTAATTGTCTTCATTTCTAACAGTAGTTTATACCTTAACATATATTTAGTTTGATGCTTGCCTGTATATCTCATTTGCCTGATTATATTTTCACATCCTTCTTTCTATTTCTTTGTGTTGTAGGAGTGTCCTTATGTATTATTTGTGTCTGTTATAACTATTATATTTATTTTTGCTCCCCATCTGAAATTTTTTTCATTTTTCATTAACTGAGTTAATTTTTTTTTTATAATCATTGTATGTAGGCCTTTGAATGCAATTTAAGCCCAAATTTCCTTCTTTATATGGGTCAAGGGCTACTAAATGCATGCCAGTAAATGTTTAACAATAATGTCTCAAAAAAAAAAGAAAAAAGAAAAGAAAAGAAATTGCCTCAATTTGTAGTATTTGCCAAATGCTGTAATGTAAATTCACCCTCATGACTAATTTCAAACTGCTATCATTGAAATGATGTATACTACTGACTCATAGGCTGTATGGACCAGTATCTGTTTTGTCCACAACCATCTACCTCGTACCTAGTACGGTATTCAACATAGAGTAAGCAATTGATAAAAAATTTGTTGAGCAATAGAAAAAAATTGTGGGATGATGTGAGAAGCAAGATAAAAGTGTAAAAGTACTTACAGGTAGACTTATTCCCTTGCATATCATCAAATTCCATTCCAAAGAAGAGAAGTGTCATTTAAAAAATGCCAGTTACAAAGTATCTAAAAATTAGTTTAAAAATTATTATGTATTTAATATCCACTTCCTCCCAGGAGCCTGTGCTATAATTCTAACAATAACAAGCATAAACTTTACCATCAGATTGATATGCTATCATTTAATCCCTTTTTAAATTCTATGTACTAAGTCAATGAGCTACATTATCTCTCTAAGTCTCAATTTTAATATCCATAAAATAAGTTTTATAACAACTACTCCATATATTTGTGACAGGGAGTAAGTGGATCGCAATGTAACTCTACACATCTTACTTAGCATATTACTAAGTAAGAAGCCAGCTCCCTTTGCTTATTATTGCCAACCAGTTTGTGAATGTGTTGGAGCCAACTTTAAGCATAATATAGAATGCATTCATTCAATCCTCATTAAGTTTTGAACATGTGCAAAGTACTGTGAGGCTGCTGTGATTTTGTTCCAGGAATAGTGTATCAGTTGTCTAACTGCATAATAATTCTGTGTAAAACACTATGTCAACGCTTAGTGGCTCAAAACAATAAAATTTATTTGAATCACAAAATTTCAGTTCAGTAATTTAAGTTGGACTATCCTGGTCTTGGCAGTGCTCACTCATATAAGTTGGGGTCCACTGGCTGCTACTTGGGAGCTGATGCATTTGGGAGTAGGCATGCTGTAGAACAGAGCTCTTGGCTCTGCTCACACATCCCTCTGTCAGGCTACATAGGCATGTTTTTATGGAGGTAGCTGGTATGCTCAAACTACTCTGTTGGCTACTGCCCCATTGGTCAAAGTTAAGTCACATGTCCAAGTCCAGAGTCAATATGGGAGGGCACTAATGAAAGGCTTAAATGCAAGTAAGTATGAACAATTGTGGCCATTAATGCTATCTGTATCTTGAAAGAAGGATTCAAAAATAAAGTTTTGTCTATGACCTTTAGGAATTCAAACATCCTTAATATATGGGACATATGTGCAGATAATTAAAACACAAAGGAAGAAAAAGAATGTAAAAAGAAAGGAAAGATCACTTCACCCACAAATAATCAAGAAAAACTTTAACAGGAATTGCAGCTTGACATGAAAAATCAAAGAAGGGAAGAAACACTCATTGGAGGAAAATAATAAATTAACAAATCATGAAGCAAGAAAGAATATGGTATTTGGAGGAGGGAGTGGGAAGCCTGGCTAAAGCAGATTTGTGTTGGAGTATGTAAAAATATGGCTTCTGTAAATGCTTTGGATTATGATACCTATAAATGCCTTATATCTGACCACAATTTATTGCTTTTTCTTTCAAGATAAATATAAATATGTAGGAAATACTTCAAGTACCTATGATATTTGTAGAAGGTAATAAAATAAACCAAAAAATGACATTTGGGAATGGACCTGTAATCAAATTATTTATAACACATTAATAAATGCTTCAGATAATTATAAGGGAAAGAGTATCATAAAATTAATGTTATAAAATCTCAAATATAGTGTATTGAAATTTTGAAATGTACCTAGATGCTCTATTTTCAGAACATACTGAAGAGTTGATATCATATGTATGGTATCAAAATCAGGATAAATTAGATCAAGATTATTTTTAAGCACTCAACATAAAGATACATTAAGGACACATGATGTCTAGCTGTTTACCTTGACTATTTTACTTTATTTTTAAATATAAATACAATATTAGAAAATTTGTTCAAATAATTTCTTATTTTATTTTAGTGCATTCTTTAGAATAATTTTATATATTTTTCAGAAGTTCCATGAGATTGGTAAAATTTTCACCTAACAGATATTTTTCCTATCACTCAGATAGGTAATTTTTGTCTAATGGAGACAGGAGGAATGGGGTATCAAAATGTATTATGCCAATTTGTTTCCAGATTCATTCAGATTTTCCTATGTTTCTCACAAGTATAGAATTAATACACTTTACTTTTAAGTACACTCTAATGTAAGTTAGACATTGTCTTAAGGCTCAGGGTTTAATTTAAGCAAAACTATCAATCCCATTCTCCAATGAGACCCAATGTTTGGGTCCCATTGGCAGACCCAAATGTTGTAGTATTTCACTGTAGTAGTAAATTTTATTTAGTCTTTGTTTTATGTTAATTAATTTCACTCTTTAATATACAAATTAGCCTCTCCTGTGCTATGTGTTCACATAAAGAATCACTGGTAAAGTAATAGATTTCTACCTGTAAGGTGATCACATTTTTATTAGGTCAGTGCTCTAGGGCAAAAGGAAGCAATATGAAGTTTTGGGAAATTAAGTTCAAAACTATGTAATAATAAAATTCAATTGGAAGTACCACATCATTTACCCTAATATGAATCATTAAGACAAGCTTCATTCTGAAATATTAAATTATTGTTTTTCTTTATATCACTTTATTAGATCTACTTAAAATAGTATATGCATATTCTTGTGTGCATTTAGAGCACCCTAAATATATTCTCACAAAGCTAGGAACACTAGACAGAGATGAAGCATTATGATCAAGGATGACATTTCAGGGTCAGTAAATAAATTCTATCAAACACCAATCATTTATTCTTGAGTTACTTCAAGTACCTTTGACCTTGACTCTACACAGCTTCTTAGATTTACTTGCATCTGTGACTTAAGCCACAGTTTGCTCTAGCTAATACGTAGGAGTATTTTAAAGTTAGCCTTTTGCAGTATATTTCCTCCCTTCAATTCTATTTTTTGTTGTGAACAAATTGGTTCTGTTTTAAATAATCTTTGGAAGCATGTTCTCAAGCTTTTGGTCTGAGAACCCCTTTATACATTTAAAATTTATCAAGGACCTCGAAGAGCTTTTGTTTATGTGGTTTACATATATTTATGTAAACCACATAACATAGTTATATATATATTTACCATAATAGAAACTAAAACTGAAATTTAAAAATATATATTTATTATTTTTAAAGAGAAACAAACCCACTAGATGTTAATATAAATAACATACTTTAATGGAAAATAATATTTCTAAAAAAGTTAGTGAGAAAAATAGCATTCTTTGGTAAATCCCTTTTAAAATCTGTCTTAATACAAGACAACTGGAATTTGGCCTGTCCTTTTGCTTTCTCCATATTGAGTTCTCTCTCAAATTATGTATATAATTTGAATTGGTAGTTCCAATTGTGGAATTAACAACTTGTTTAATTTCAAGCAACATGAAATATATATGGGGAAAGGTGACTTATTTTAATTGTCTTTTCTTAAAATTGTAGGTATTCTTCTTTGACACTACACCAAACTACATCAAACTCATAAATGGTAATTTATTAAAAGTTGGTTGTGATCTGGAATCTGAAACCATATTAATGAACTTTATATACTTACATTGAAGTCTATGGGTCTGTTTTGTACTTTGAACAGATATTTGCTCAAGCATAATTTGTAAACTATGCATTGGTGTTTTGGAAAATATTGGTTTATAGAGTTATGCATACCTTCCAAATGTTGAAACATTTGGAACATTCAACATTTCCAAATGTTGAAACATCTTATAATATAATGTAGAGAAATACTATTTATTAATAACAACAGTAATCTCATCACAGTTCTGAATCTGTTAAGCTCTAGATGACAGGTACAAGTTTCTCACATTTCTATTTTCACTTAAAAACTTGAATTTTTTCATAGGCAATAAATACTATCATTTGTTTTCCATGAATAGCAGACTCTTTTTGTTCATTGTCAAAAAACTATCAAATACCCAAGTCTGAATACCTATAAATTCCTTCTCAGTTCCTCTTTCAATTAACAATAGTGTTCTATAATAAAAGTGGCTAGTTTGGTTAATAACTCAGACAATTAAACACCTGCTTTTTTCCTCAAAACAATAATCTTACTTTGGAATGCAGTAAAAGTATTTTTAAGGGTACTTCTATTTTATCACACAGTATATTAAAAATATGTAATTCAAGAGGATTTAATAAAATTAAGAATATTTACTACTCTATTAAGAAATTATTAGGTACAACTGGATTTTTCTTTCCTGCAAATTTGTGGCAGTGAAGAAAATAGTAAGTACTATTAGAGTTTGGTGTCACTGCCTTGATTCATACCAAGGAGCCAGCAATTGAATCCACCATTGTTTTAGCATCATCTGCACAAATATCAACATGATGAAAAGGCAAATAACATTATAATATTATTATGAAAACAGTTTTGTCCTCCAAGATTCCCTGAAAGGGTCTCATATGTGTCCTCCTCCTCCTCTCAGAGGTACCAGGAAGTCCACAGACCATTCTTTGAGAAATGTTGATCTGTAATAAAAAATCATTTACTTGTGAGCACAGATTCAATTATTAATTAAATGCTATCCCAAATTCAAATAATCTGCATAGTAATGTCTTCAAATGTGAAAACTGTATGAATCAATAGCATTTTCTATCACAACTTAAAAAATTTAAATTGTCAACATTGAGTAAATATACATTATGAAATAAAGATTTAAAAAATAGCACAACCAAACTATTCCAACAAACTATCCATACAGTTTGCAAACACTGAATATTCAAAAATCATAAAAACTTAAGAAAAAGGAAAAATAAATTCTAATTTTCCATCTCAGCAAGTGTGTTTTCATAAATTTGGAAAATCTTCTTGGGTCTCTATTTTTAATTCTATTATATAACAACATGATACAATAGAAAAAGCATGACTTAAGTGCCAGGCATATACATATATCTATATAATTATACATATATAATATAAATATTATATGTATTATATATATATATAGATATAAACAGAGTTCTCAGTCACATCATTGAAGAATTTTAATTCTTGTCAAATCAGATTTTTCTTTGAAGTTTGGATTGAAACTCGCATTGGAAAATAACAGTACTTCAGTTGGCTTTTCCTCCTTCAAATTGTCTCTTTTAAGCCCAAGAATTTTTTTCAAATTTGGTGAGAGTTTATATATTTTTAGCTATCTCTTTCACTTATGATGTCAAAACTTTTGTCATATTCCTATTATCTTTTATCTAGGATGATAGTATTTATTCTTCTTAGGAAGCTTCACCATTCTCATGTCATTTTATTAATAATTTTGTGGCTCTTTTATCAAATTATTTTACATGTTATCATTGATGGGGTGTTTTCATAAATTCCATTAATGATTAAAACATTATTTATTGAGTACCCAGTATATGTCAGCACAGTGTAGTGACCAGGAGATCAAGTGGCAAACAATTCAGACATGGTCTCTCTTTTCACAGAATTTATAGTCTAGCATCAGAGATAACCAAGTAACAGGTAACTCTTTGTGGTGAGAAGAGATAAAACCAAATTCTCTTCCACTTCAGTTTGGGCTACATGAGTACTCATTTCCTAACAATAAAATAAAGTACAATTGACCTTTGAATAATGTGGGGGTTAGGTCCTCCGATCCTCTGCACAGTTTAAAATCTGTGTATAACTTCACAGTTTGGCCCTCCAAGTCTGCTGTACCACATCTGTGGATTCAACCAACCTTAGATTGTGTAGTCTTGTACTATGTAGGGCAAAGTAAGTCAGAATGAGACAGACAAGTACCATATGATATCACTTATATGTGGAAGCTAAACTATGACACAAATGAATTTATCTATGAGACAGAAACAGACTCATAGACATAGAGACCAGACTTGTGGTTGCCGGGGAGAGTTGGATTGGGAGTTTGGGACTAGCAGATGTAAACTATTATGGATAGAATGGATAAACAACAAAGTCCTACTGTATAGCACAGGGAACTATATTCAACATTCTGTGGTAAACCATAATGGAAAAGAATATTAAAAACTATCATCTATCTATCTATCTATCTATCTATATCTGAATCACTTTATTGTACACCAGAAACTAACACAACATTGTAAACCTTCAATTAAAACAAAACAAAACCTAAAAAACTTCTGCACATAGGTGGATCTGTGCAGTTCAAATTCCTGTTGTTCAAGGGTCAACTGTAGAAGTGATGGTGTGAGACTTTGAAGAGTTGATGATAAAAGGCCCAGCAGCTTCATTCTTGCCCTCTTTCTGTGTTTGTTACTCCAGGGAAGATAATGGCTATGTCAAGAGAACGTTCAAGCAACTCAAGAGATCCATGTAGCAAGGACCTGAAGTCTTCTGCCAATAGCTATGTGAGTAAGCCATTTTGGAAGCAGATCCTCGAGCCTCAGCTGCATTGAGCCAAAACTTAAGTAGACTACTCCTAAATTCCTGACCCACAGTGACTGAGACGATAAAAGTTTGCTGATTTAAGACACTGAAATTTGAAGTTTTTTTGTTATGCAGCAATAGATAACTAATACATTATCATAGAGTGGATAAGTTTTGTTGGAGAGGTAAGCATAGGATGCAATGAAAGCTTGGAAGTACAGCATCTACACCAGTCTGATAACGTTTCTGACTGTAAGTAATGTTTAAGCTGAGACCTGCTAAAAGGACAGAAGTTATACCATATGACTGATTTTTCCCTTTTTCCTCAAGCTCTTATATGGACCAGTTTATCCTGTCTCTAAAATTTTAATATGTTTTATCACAGATTTTTGCATTAATTTTGATTTTTGAAAATATCTCATTAAAACATTATTAGTCTGAAGGTTTTTTTGGAGTTCCATTAAGATTTGTACCTGGGCAAGTGCTTTACTTGCCTCATTCCAGTCTCAGAAGCCCTGCTGGGAGCAGAGTAATATTTCAGGCAATGGAAAATACATGTGCAAAAGTTGGGAGAGAACATGGAATTTGTAATATCCTAATAAAGAGTTATAACTACATATTTCAAAGGATTCCCTAAGTACTGGTGACATTCTGTTACCCTGAGGAATAGCTGGAATTATTGTGATGTAGATGATATAAAATTCTCTATTAATCCTAGGCTTGCTACTTCTAAATTTATGATCTTCAACAAGTCTCCTAAGCAATTTAAGCCTCAGTTTTCTGCAAGGTGGGAACCATAATGCCCATGTCATAGGTTAATAAAGTTGAAGTAGGATAATGAACATGATCCCACCTAGATAATTAGAGCTAGGTCAGCATTTAATTGATGATAGTTCATTTAGCAACTCTTGGCTTGACTCTTTTGGCTATTATAATTGAGAGCTGGGTACAAAATCTTTGTGTTGGAAAATAATTTCATTTTTCTGTTATAGATTTTTCTAACCATGGTCTATATATTTTTGCCTATACAGACAGTATTATAAAGCTATCTTGTGCTTATTTCTATTTTAATATCTCACATAGTATTTTTAAAAACTTAAGCAATAATATGAGTGATAAAAAGTTAACACTGGTTTGTGCTTCTTGCATGTCAAGCACTGTGCTCAGCACATTAAAGACACCCCTTTTCATTCTCACAAGAGAAATGCTATTATTATCCCCATTACACAGCTGTGAAAACTGAGATCCTGAGAGTTTAGTAAACCACCCAGGATTATGCCGCTGGCACATGACAGAACTTGGATTTCCATGAAGGCACTCTGGAGGGTCTACTCTGGGCCACTGCCTCTCAACATGTACCTACACACCCACTATTTCATCTGATTTAGAAAGCTCTTAATAGACAGACACTGATTTCATCTTGAAATCCTATTTTAATTTACTTTTTAAAGTCAGTTCTTTCACCATCTTAAATTTTCCTTTGTAATTCTATGTTAACTAATGTTTTGAAAGTCTTTTTGGAAGTAAACTTATTGTAGAGGCTTCAAAATTTCTAAATGTATGAAATTTACTGGTGTTCATTGAACGTCATTATTCATTTACCTCAAAGAAATTGATTAGATGTGCAAGACATGTTTGCAGGTTTTAAGGTAGGATAAGTACCCTTTGGATATTTGCAAAAAAAAATAGGTCATAGAGGACAGCACACTGGCTGGTGAAGCACTTATTCAGCTATTCTCTGTGGTAGGAGTTATTCTGTAACTGTAACATCTAGACATTCTTCTTGAAAGTAATTTTAGTAAACCTTTATTATAAGATCAAAGATAATTAATTTAGATTCACATATTTTAAGATAAGACTCTTTTGTATCATTTTTGCTTTCCTTTGGCCCAGTTCTATTGTTATAAATAAATATAAATATATATATATAAACTTTTACGTATTTCCGTAGATACATCTTTTCTTTATTGAAAATTTTAAAATTATAATTTTGTATTGAGAGTTTCTGCTTAAGTTAGCAAAAGTGCATTAATGTTTCATTATATATCATACAATAATTTACATATTGCACTGAAATGCTGTCAAAGGAATCTATCTTCGGTTTACAACATCATTCACTATTGACCTGGGCTGTATTCAGCTGGTGACCTAAGGTTGATGGGCTCCACACATTGCTACCAGAATGATTATGAATATGTGAACATAAAGAAATTTTACAGAAATAGGCATTTCCTCATGAACAAGAATACTTGCTGTTATCATTACTACAAATATATGGGGGAACTTTCTTGATCAAAGTAAATATTTACTCTTATTTTTTATGAAGTTGCTTTTCCTTATGCTTGGATTTATATTACATCTAATAAATCTTAAACTCTTCAATGGTATCCATAAAAGCCATGTTTTCTTTTTCTTATTTATTTTCAATTGCTATCTGCAAGCAATTTTATTAATCAGGCTGTTGCCTGATTTTATATATTCCTGCCTGATTTTTATATTCCCATAAAAATTTAAGTTTTTATGTCTGTAACTAACTTTCTTAACAGATCCTATCAATTTTTCTTTCAATACATTCCATTTTCCCTAGAGCAGCAATGCCCTTTTGTGGAGTGGTAGCTAATACTGTACTATGCAGAATGAGAACTGATTAATTGCTTTTAGAATAGTAAATGAAGCCTTTTAATTTAATGAATATTTCAACAGAATCAATTCACTTTGTCTCTCTAAAGGCAAAATTCCATAGGGAGAATTTCTTTGGGGTGACCTAGAGAGCATATTGGAACCTCTGTGAGGTTGGCATACAACCATATGTTTTCACAAGCACTTAGATTATTTGTATAATTCTAATAGATTACCCCTAACCTAAAATGCATTCAATTTCAAGAGTTTATATTTACAAATTATCCTTGGGTATTGTGATTTGTGAGTCCAGGGCATGAGCTCTCTATATCTGAGATCTGTCTGTTCTAAGTATATTGCTGAACTTGAATTGCTTAAAAGGCAGGGAAGTGTAATGGATAGGATGGTAGGCTAAGAGCACATCTATGTGTGGTAAAGGGAATGAACTGCAGCTTAAATCCTGTGAGCTTGACACAGTACAACTCATTTATATGACATAGTTATTTGAATCTTTGAACTAGCTTGCTCTTATAATCGCAGTCTTAGATTTTAAGCCAAGCATCAAGGCATTTTTTTTCTACTTGCTTAAACATTTACTTATTCCTTTAACTTAGTCTGCCATGCCTCACTTTCTACTCATTTGAAAATGTAGTAACCACTTTGATTATTAAGTAGCTTTCTATGAACACCCTTTTTCTCTGATGGAAAATTGCATAATGACAACTGTTGATAATTATTTTATTTAATTTGAATAAAATATAATCGTGTTTTCATTAATGTATGTACATAAATATATATTCAGGAAAATTTTAATACATTATAGATTACCCTCAGAGGTAAGGTCAGTATTTGTTAAAAGCAGATGAACAATTGATCTTTCTGATGCTCTTGGAAATTTAGTTTTGCTGATTTTTACAGAAACTCCAGACACACGCCTCATAACTGCTTAATACAAACGTACTGAAAATAAAGTAGAACAATGTAAAAATTGTAAGATAATGTATACTAGCATTCTACTACTCAAAAATAAGCCTTTTTATTTCCACAGCATGTTAAAATAGATTGTAATTTCTTCATTTGAATATATTTATTTTAATATTTGCTTATGATTATATTTCTCCTTGGACTGGTTTGAAATTAACTGATACTTTTATTCTTCAATCCAATAAAGTGTTCTAAATATATTCATTAAATTCAAATCAATGGAGATTTATAAAATGTAGTGAAGTACTTAAATTAAGAGGACTAGCCAACAGGGCATAAAGTTGAATGATAAAGCACACTAGAAAAAGCAATTACAAAAACCGCCTTCAGAAATCCTGTTTAAAAAAAATAACAAATCAAACTGCAAACATGTGAAAACTAGAAAGGAAGACTTTATAAACATCTAATAAGCTATTTGATTCTTTGTACATTGGTATCAACAAAATTGGGAGATAATAAGATATTATTCTTAATATTTAGATATACAAAAATTAGAACTTCAGAAAACATTTTCTTGAAGATAAGTAACAATATTTTTCATTTTTTTGGACCCCGAACCCATATTTAGAAGTAATTTTATAATAAACTTCAGTTTACTGTATTAAAAAAACTTTCCTATATTTGAAGCTTGAATGGGGTATTAGAGCCTGTATGTTTGGGTTTCCTTTATCTTCATTCTTTCCCCCAAATAATCTTTGGGAGGTTTCCCAGACTGTCAATTCAGAACACCTGAAAAAAATTGCTGAATGATGTAGAAAAAATGAAAAGATCCAGTTAACATTGTTTCCAAATCAAGTTTACTTTCAATGTAGCAATATGATGACATTATGAAATACTGAGTGGCTTTACATTTGACTTCATCTCAAAAACTCTCTATATTCTTTCACTACACTTTCAAACACTCATTTTACAAGAGTCATCATTATCCATGAACTGTTCTAAGCTGGACAACTCATATTTTCTCTTTGGAAGGTAATTTGAACAGCTTGGAATGGAAGATTTATGGAGGACACGGATATACTAAGACACTGAAGAAAGCTAATGCACCACATTTATGTAGTCTGAAGTTTATAGCTGTCCTCATTAAACAGCTGGCTGGAACTAAGCTGAAAGAGTTTTTGTGAGTGCTGTGAAAATGTGTTTGACCCTTTAGGGTCAATCCCAAAACTGGCTGGGAAGCATCATTCTATGCCACTGTTTCTTATATTTAATAACACAGAGAACTCATTTAAACATGAATAGCTTCTGCAGTGTCGACTCTCTTAGTTTGTTTGGGCTGCTATAATAAAATGTCACAAATTGGATAGTTTATGAATAGCAAGGCCTTCTCTCTCTCTCATTTCTTGGTCTGTGTAGCCAAAAGTGTTTTAATTTTGTTGATATTTTCAAATACACAGCTTTGGGTTTTATTAATTCTCTTTATTGCTTATCTCTTTATTGCTTTTTATTGCTGATCACTTTTCTATTTAATTGATTTCCACTGTTTATATTTTTCTTTCCTCATACTTACTTTAGTCTTAAATTGCTTTTCTTTTTCTAGACTCCTGAGGTGTAAGCATAGATTTGTGGTTTTAGACTATTTTCTTTCTAGTAAAAACATTTAAGTTTGTAAATTACTCTCTAAGAATTTCTTCAGCTTCATACCACAAATTTTGATATGTTCTGGCTTTTTTTACCATTCAAGATTTTGTCTAATTTTCCTTGGCCTCTTTTATTTGACTCATGAGTTGTTTAGAAGGTCTTGATTAATTTGTAAATATTTAGAGCCCTTTTCAAATTGTTGCTGATCTCAAAATTAATTTTGCTTTGCTCAGAGAACATATTCCACATTATTTCTATCTTTTTAAATTTATTAAAACTTATTTATGGACTAAAATATGATCTATATTGATTAATATCCCATGTGAACTTAAAAATAATGTATATCATGCAATTTATGTGGCAATTAGGTGAAGGTGTATTGTATATTCCTGTAGATTTTTTTTTGGCATAGTTTTTCTATCCATTACTGAGCCAAATATGTTAAAATTTCCAATTCTAATTATATGTCTCCCTCAAGTTCCATCAGTTTTTGTTTTATGTATTTTAAAGCTCAGATGTAAGGTATATCTATATTTATAATTATCATATCTTTGGGATATGTAGAAATTGTATCATGATTAAGTGTTCTGCCTCTAATAATATTCTTTGTATTTAAGATTTATTTTTCTGATATTTATTTAACCAGTCCACACTTTTTATGCTTTTTTTCTTTGTTTGGTATTTTCCCCCTTTTTACATTCAACTTACTTAAATATGCCTACACACTTAAGAAGTGTGTATCTTGTAGACAGCATATTATGTTCTTGTTTTTCTTAAACCTCATCTCAGCCTTTTGAATGGAATGTCTAGTCCATATACATTTAATGCAACCAATGATACTGTTGTATTTATGTCTGACATTTTGATATTTGTTTTCCCTTTTGCCTTCAGTTTTTTTTTTTATTGCTCCTCTGTTTCTTCTTTCTTTATTTTGTGTTAATCAAAAAATGTAACACACTTTTAAAATTCCTTATCGGCATTCAAGTTGATAGAATGTGACTCAGATTCTGTTATCCTTTTCAAAGGATTCTCAGTTTTTTGTTCTAGCAGGCTTTGACTTCCTACTCAAACTGTATACTCTACTTTTCTTCCATTGAAAAGATATTTTTGTGATTGTTTTGGGGATTAAAATATGCTTTTTTAATTTGTTGCAACTTCCTTACAGTTAATATTGAATTACTTCTGCTAAAATGTTGGAAATTTGCTTGCAATTATATATTTCCATTTATTGCTTATTCTATTGCTAATATCTTCATAAATGTTATAGGCACAACAATATACTGCTATATTTTTTGCTTTAAACAATAACATGGTTTTAAGGAAAAGACAAAAGTATGTGTGTTTTCTCACATACCATTTCCAACATTTAAGTCCTTTTTATTCACATTCATCTTGCCATCTGGGGTCATTTTTGTCAGCTTGGAGAACTTACTTTAGCTATTCCTATAACACTATAGGAGAATGTAGGTCTGCTAATGATTAGTTCTTTCAGCTTTTTGTTTATATGAATATGTCTTTATATCATTTTCATTATTTTAAAAAATAAATGTGCCGGATAAATAAAGTTTTGTTGGCAGATTTTATGTATTTTTCTTTCAGTATATAGGATATCATGTTATAAATGTTTGTAATAAGAATCAGCCATTAATCATATTGTTTTCTCTTGTATGTAAAGTGTTTTCCTCCATATATGAAATGTTTATCTCTAGCTGCTTTCAAGATATTCCTCTCATTGGTTTGCAGCTGTACCCAGGAGTGGTTTTCTTTGTTTTTATTCTGTTTAGGGTTTAATTATTTAGGAAAACTTTTGTCATTATTTTTTCAATTTTTTTTCTCTCTTCTTTTCTGTCTTCTTTCATTCTGAGATTCAAAGTTCACTTGCTTTTTTTTTTTTTTTTTTTTCTGTAATTACCTGATATTTTCACATGGGTCTCTCAAACTCATTTTAGTATCCTTAAATCTTTTCTTTCTGTTCTCCAGGTTAAAAAATTTCTTTTGATCTATCTTGAAATACTAATTCCTTCTATTGTTTCCAATCTCTGTTGAAACAATCTAATAAGTATTTTATTTCAGTTATTGAACTGGTCAGCTTTAGCATTTCCATTTTTTATAGTTTCTATATCTCTGTTTAGATCCTTTGTATCTCCCCTCACTATGGCATTTTTTTTTCCCTTAAATTATTTGAATATTCTTGTAAAAGCTGTTTTGAAGTCTTGATTTGTTATGTCCAACATCTGTGATGACTGACTTGGAATCAGTTTCTGTAGACTGCTTTTCACCCTGAATAAAGGTCTTGCTTCCATTTCTGTGGATCACTGTAAAATATTGATGGTAAAGTGGACAACATAGACAAAGCGTAATAGTGACTCAGAGGCTGCTATCCTTTTCAAAGGATTCTCAATTTTTTGTTCTGGCAGGCTTTGACTTCCTAGACTCAAACTGTAGACTCTATTTTTCTTCCACAGTATATTGTAGGTGATATCTGCTCAGTTCTTGCCTTTTGCTTGTTTTAGCCTATTGTATTTTCATTCTGGCACTCTAGAATTTTCCTGTGTACCTGCAGAGTGTGGTGTTCAGCCAAGTATTTGGGTACAGTTTATACGCATCTTTGGGGCTTTCCCTTTCTTTTGTCTCTTTGTTTCTATGCAATGCCTCATAAATTTCTAGCTACTTGTCTTCTTGGTCTGTCTTGTCATACCTCAAAAAGTGAGCATTTGTCTTCCTGCTGCCCAAGCTCTGCAGAGACTGGAAGTGTACTCACTTAAAAAACAAATAAAAAACAACAACAAACTCAAAAATCTCACTCAGTGAAGTTTTGTCTTGCAGGAATGCATTCTTCTCTGGTCCCTAACTATGGAAGAAGGCCTATAGTTGATAGAGAAAATATTTCAAGTCTGTAGTTACATAGCAAGGTGATCTCTTTATTAAATGTAAAGTTAGCTAAATACCATTTTCAGACATTTAAGATCTCAGAAAAATGTCCTTCCTATGCACCCTAAATTAGAAAGCTACTGGAAGAGGTGCTCCCCCCAAATGAGGAAGTAAATCAGGAAAAACAGTAAAAAGAGGACCTATTTCAAGAAAGTGGCACAATAACTGCCAGTGTGATAATGAAGGGAGTATCTATACTGTATGCTGTGGATCAAAAATGGCAAAGGAGGCTCATCTCTAAGAAAGAAATATGATGGACTACTTGAGGCATATGAAGGAACTGAGAAGATTTAGGCTATTAAGGAAAGTTTGGCTGTAAATTAGGTTTAAAATCTACACAAAATACAGTTTCAGAGAAAACAGAATATTGCAGACAAAATATATTTGCAATAATCATTGCAAATATAAGGCTCATCTGTGAATACAGGGTTATAGTCGTATCCCCAATAAATGATGATTTCATCAAACATTTATATAATGATAATTGAAAAGACTGTGGAAGCATAGGACTGCCAAATATAGTACAGGATGACCTGTTAAATTTGAATTTCAGGTAAACAACATTTTTATATATTAAAAGTAAACGAGATTTAAGATATTTTTAGATTTACAGAATTCTCACACAAATTCTATTAAATAGGTTTCATTTTGCTCCTTTAGCAGATTGGAAAACAGAATCAAAGAATTTAAGTATCTTGTAGTTAAGTAATCTACAGGAGTCAAACGTCTAGCCAGAGACAGATAGTTAAAGTGCCTAACTTTACTTTTTTCTGGTAGGCTAGGTTGTTCCCTCTGTTCTATTAAAGATGGTTGCTTTCGATTTAATTGCACTACTCTAATCACTTTTGAATAAAAGTTTATATCACTGCATATCTCCTTCTGTTCAGTGTCAATTTTGTTAATTTCAGTGCATTCAGTACTATATTTAATGAAACTTTATCCTATGAAATTTTAAACAAAAATAAAAGAGTATTTTAATGGAAAATATATATACTGAAATGTATATTTAATGTTCAATATCTGCTAAGATTATTACTATCAATTCAAGTACCCTAAGGAAGTACAGAGTTTTGGACCAATCTCTGCCAATTACATTTGTTTTGAATCTAACATGATTCTAAAAGCAGTTTCTTAAAGATGATGTTTTTCTTATCTTCATTGAAATTTCCAAAGCTTTTAGCTTGCATAGGAGAGAATGTAGGAAGGTTAACTGCAAACACATTTATCATTTTTAAAACAAAATCACATACTGCAAAAGACACATGGTGAAGTACCAGCTCCTACATACCATGAGATTATCCACTTCCAGGATGATAACCAAAAATGAATCAGTGTTGTATGTTTGGTTAACATCTGCCTTTTAAGTATTAGGAAATACTTCTCTCAACCACTCCTATTTACCTCATCTTTTCAGATGGGAAAACATTTTTCTCTGAATTGATGACTACTTATTTTTCAGCTAAAGTAAATACAGGTCTATATCTCTTCATTTTTGTGAGAAGCTGACACGTTCTGTCACAACATCGCTTGAGGAAAAGGGAAAGTGACAGCTTCCTGGCAAAATTTTAAAGAGATAAACATCTATTTTTGTTTAAACAGCCAGTAAAAAATCAGAAGCTTTCCAGACTGAAAGGGTAAAGAATGCACAAGTGTTGCAAATTGGTAAATGAACGTACTCTGGAAAATTTCTGATGTTTGCCTCTATGTTTTTAACCACAGCTCAGTATTTTCTGGGATTAAAGAATAGTTTTCAAAGAATGAATTCTATCAAGATGATAGAATTATCAACAACCTTGATTAACAGAATTTTAAAAAATCAAACAATACTCATAGAAACCATTTCTTCTAGATTGAAATATCAAATATTTGCTTTTTCCTGCATTTGAAGAGTATTTCAGTTTTAGTCAAATACTATTACTAAAAGTCATATTATTTGGTTTAAAAATAAATCTCTTAAAATTATTGTTACTTAGTTTTACATATCACTTTTAAAATAACACATTTTTAAAATGTTTTTTCTTTATAGCTATTTTACAGTTACATAAACATTACTACTTTCATCTGGCTTATTTCTCTTAAAATCTGTTCACATAGTATGTGAAATTATTGTTCAAATAACAATGTTACTTGCAAAATTTGTATTTTTCTCCTGCTTGCCATTAAGCCTTTAAACATAGAATCATATAATTCATTAGTAATATATGTAAAATTGGGTAAGTGAACACCTTATGTTAAATTTAGTCTAAAGAATTTAGTAAATAAGAAAGGTTGTGCTAATTATTGAGACATAAGAATGTGAATGTCAGAGGTAGGTATTTAATGTATCTTTTTAAATTTTAATGGCTCTCATATTTATAATTCCTATTGATATTAATCCATTTTATATCATTGTGTAATGTTCTTCAGAATTTCCTGGAGCAAATAAATTGATGTTTAATCTTGTATATTCTATGTTGTTCCAGTAACACTCAGTGAGCCCAGCACTGAAACAACCATAATGTATTGTAGTCCTGCATTTTTGTCTCATCTCTTTCCACACCTCCCCAGCCAAACCACATCACAGTCCTTGGAAGATGAGAATGACAGGGGACTTTAATTTGCTCTTCAGTTACAAATCAGAGGTCAAGGGTACTAAATGTTACTTGTAGAGACTGCTACTGATTAAGTAGAATCATAGACTGATGACTGATAAATTCTATGATTAATACAGTGATTGGCAAATAAGCAAACAATAGTGTTCAAACTATTCCTACAGTTCAGTGAAAAATTGATTTTTTGTAGAAGATAATGGAAGAAGAGTCACAGATTATGAAATGCAGTTACTTTACTTTGTTTTATTGAACTATCAGACAAATTTGAAATGTTTTATTCCTGTCTTAAAAAAAACACAACAAACAAAGAAAGAAACTTCTAAAACGTTCACAAACTTCCTTTGAATCTTATTGTTCAGAAACTTTGGGAACATATGTTGTAAATGTTTATGTGTGAGAAAAAATTTTTATTAGTTTACATGTATATAAGCATCTAAACATGAACTTCATCTTGGACTTTGTCACTTGCCTATGCTCTGATAGTCTTTCTGATTTACATACACAGGGAGAACTTGAGCATGCATTAAGATGTTCAGGAAAAAGCAGAAATGGAACAGCTAAAATACTGTTGACTCTATACGATGACCAGAATCTCCAACATTCGGACCTTAGTATTGAGCTATTCTGAAGCAATAAGTGAGAAAGGTGGGCTGGGATTTAAATAAACAGTGTATTTATTTTACATTGATGTCTCTTGATTAACAGTAGAAGACATCACTCCTGAAAGCATCTGCAGTGTCAGTAATTCCATTAACAAAGAAGCCACTTTATTATCAACATACCGTAGATTCATTTTAATGTGTCATTTTCACTTCAAAGTCACCTAACTTTTATTATGGTAAATCAATTAAAACTATTTTTCATGATAATTTATCTTCTGCGGAGTTTATCATCTCAGAGAATGCAATATTTCCCAATTTAACTTCCAAGACAAAAGTGATGTAATTTGAATGCCTTTTACTGAGCTTATTAAGCATAAAGATCACAGAAATTTCAAACCCTGAAAGATAACTGTTTCATCTATGTGATAAAATGGAAGCCACATCTTTTGTAGTGTATTATAGGTGGTGGAGACAGTATGCTAATTAGTAATATAACCTCATTTACTGATTTTCTACGTCTCCCATTTAAAAATATAATCTAGTAAAAGCAGATAGTTTCTTTGATATTAGTTTTAAAGAGAACGTAAAAGTTTATGTAAAAAACATTTTATCGAAGATTTGCAAATGAACTGAATTTCAGGATGAAGTAGTCACCTGTTTTGTTAGTTTTAATGACTTTGTAACAACGTGCTTCAAAGATTTACATCCATTTCTTATCTTTGAAAACTGCCAATATTTTTCGACCTTGGTTGAATATTTCTAAAATAAGCAGCTTTAATATCCATTTGCAGCCTGAAAATGTTTGCATGGAAATGAGAAATTTTATGCTTTTCTAAATTGAGTATTTAAACTTAGAAGGTATTTTCAAACATTTGCCATATATACATATATTTTTTGCTTTATTGTCCAATTGAAATTAACTGAAAACTTCTGTCAGTAGAGATAGAAGAGAAAATACATGTAATTACTTTACAAGTGGCAGTCAGAATATGTAATATAAGTACCATATAAAGAAGAGAAGTATAGGATAGCTTACTTAATAATGCATTGTTAAGTTTTGGTTTATTTCATGATAAAATTAAGCACCTTCAATGGCATTGTTTTCTGAGATTATATTTCTTAGAAAACCTCATTAGAGATGTATGCAATATTCATTTTCTTATCAATATCTTTAGGTTTTCAGTTTCTAAATACTGAGAAATGTGTGCCTAGCAAACACTTTTTTTATCCATTCGTTTAATTTTTGCAAGGAAATTGTTTCTAGTGTATATAGGAGTAGGACTTGGAAAGAATTAAGTTACTACACACTATCAGAAACAGTACCCTTGACTTCAGCATTAGTAATGTGAAAATTACAATCTAATATCAAAGAGAATTATGCTAGTAAAAACGACCAGAGAGTAAATCAATTTAATTATAATAGACTTACTTCCTCCCATCATCATAGCAGTGCCTAAAGGATTTCCTGAGGACACCTGGGTCTTGGCAGGATAGTTAAGGCATTGGCTGGTGTTGTTGAAAATAATGAGGATTGAAGCTGGAGAGACTTAGTCTAAAACCCTGTGTATGTCATTTATCTGTATTACTTTAGACATTTTACAATATCCCATACCTGTTTTGTTGGTGGTGATAGTGGTAGTAATGGTCGTGGTGGTGATAGTGAAGTGATATCAATAACAATTATTGGAAGGATAGTGTATGTAAAGCATTTTGAATCCAGTAGCATGCAAATTAAAGATAATACTGCCAGCTGTGGCTCTGATCCCTTTATCTAGTCTATACCACTAACCTAGAAGCTGGAAATGAGAAATTTTATGCTTTTCTATATTGAGTCTAAATATTCTAAATAGGTATCCACACTTTTAGATACCTCCAATATATTATGTGTATATTTGTTGTTGTATAAAGTATATATATGAACTTTTATAGTAATATATGATATTTCTAGGAAAGCACTCTCATATATATGAATGGGTAAGATGTCTTCCTAATAATAATGGCTTAATATTATCAGTAATTAATATCTCAAGGGAAAATATACACTTCGGGCAAGGCTATTAATGCATGTGGTAGACCTACTTTTTAGTTGGTATTCCTGATAATTCTGAATTATTTTGAACAACTTGTTAGATACGGTTATGTCACAAATGCTTTGGCTCAGAATGAGACAGATAAAGAGAGCACTGGACAGTAAACTGTCAAATCTTCTGTGATCCTGTTGCCCTCCTATGCTTAAATCATTGGGACTATCATCAACCCATATCATGTAGAAATCTTGTTTAACCCATTTGTCCATTGTGCTTGGGTTAGTTCAGTTAAAACTAGATGATTAAGTAGCAAATCCATTTAATCGTGGAAATACCTTTGAAATATTCTGTTGTACACCAAACCCATGAGGATAATTCCTTTAACTCTTCTGCCTTGTGGAAATCCAGCTCTTCTCTCAAATCTTCCATTATAAATGCAACAACTGACATGAAATAAGACCTGAGAAAGGTTGCCAGGTCAATTAGTCCACTAAAAGTTCAACACCTAAATGGGTTCATAGTTTTTAAAATAAAAATTTAAAAAACAGAAATCTTAACATATTCTTTATATATCTGTGTAGTTTGTCTTACATAGTTCCTGTGGTGTTTTAATTCTGATTTGGAACTAAAGCATCAGTTGCTGCTATTGAACTGCTATGATTCAGTTTTCTCCCTCCAGATACCAGAATAACTTACAGGAATTTTTCTCTCTGGGAGAATGATCTTACTCCCTCAATATTAAACATGGTCAAGAGTCTTAGGATTTCAGCTTTCTGTGTTCAGCTCTATCCATTCCCACTGTAACTGTCTTCTAGAGAGTTTCCCAACCAGAGGATGTCTAAGTTAGAATTAGCTACTATTTGGAACCTTAAAAGCATCCCTTTCTCCCTTTGAGATCCACATCCAATGCTTTGACAAGTTTTACTTTAAAATCAAGGAAAAACAAAGAGTCTTTTACCTCCAGTTCCACATCCATCCAGGACTGTGTGAAGACTCATTAAACCACCAAAATCATGCAACCCATTCTTCCAGCGGGTTCTCCACCTCCCTCCTCAAAAGACTCTATTCTGTAAACTCAGTGGTTGCTTTATGTTTTTGTTATTTTTCTAAGGAAGATCTTATAAATGATTTTGAGATGCCAAATCTATTCTATCTGAAGGTGAGGTGAAGGATAAGTGGTCATTCTAAGACACTATTCATATACCCTCCCTGAGGGAAAAATGCCTTCAGTAAACACAAAGTTATATTTAGCATATCCTTAATAATCAAGGGCAAATGCAATTTCTCAGGGGAATAGGATTCCAAACCAAAATAAATAACAAAAATATTTTTCAACACTTCTAAACATTTTGGTATTATCAGTTTCTTTCCCCTTTACTGTGAAAATAGAAAATAATTTAAAAATTCTCTAAAATATTGTTCCCTTTCTTATTGACATATACCTGAATTCTTGTTATCATCCTACAAAAATGATTCTTTGGAATGTCACCATTGGTTTCTCTTTCTTAGGAAAACAGCACATCTTAATAACATAAAGGACTAAGAGAATGTCTTTATTTATATGACTTTAATATTCAACTGTCTTCATTAATTATTGATATGATATTGGTATGACTATTACAGGAAACACAATTATATTTATAAGTTACAGATAACATTATCATTTATTTTAGGAACTTCCTGAAAATCCATTTATCTTACAATAGAACAAGTCCTCATCAAGGATCCTTACCAGAGCAATAGATTGTTCAAAGGAATTCAGAGACAATGCTTCAAGAGTTCTTCAAAACACTTCATCAAAACCCCCTTACTTCATTCTATGCACAATTCTACCATCATCTAAAAAATATTTCCCAATCTCGATCAAACCCCTAGTTAAAAAATCGACCTTATACTAGACTTTAAATATCCTATCCTTATCTTGCCACTTCCAAAAAGGCACTAAAACTCTAAGCTAGCGGTTTCTTCTACTCTAAGAAGCAATGACCTCAGCTTTGCTTTATTGACAAATTATTTGATAGGTTTTGCTTGTTTGTTTGTTTTTTAGGGATTTGTATATTTCACTTGATCATCTGTCATCTGTTTAATTTGTGATATTTCAAAAACAAGACTGTACGTAAATGTGCCTGTACATTCTAAAGAATAGTATTAATAATTAAATGTGCTTGTGCTTCCTGGTTATTTATGGTAGGATGTGGCAGCCCAATGTTCCTGCTGAAAACAATTAGAAAAAAATCACTATTAATTACAAAAATTTTAAAAGCATCACAGAGGCTGAGAACTAGATGGACTAACACTCCACAGAAAGGAGATTCATTCCAAAGTGAGGACACAGTTACCTCTTCTGGTTTAAAATCAAAATTAAGCATGACCTGGTCCAGGTGGAATCTCTTTAGGGGAAAGCAAAACCAACAGATTTTTTTAGTGGTCACATGGGGCTAAAGTGACAAAAGATTGTTCTTCTCTGTTACATTATTGCCTTTCCAGGCTGAAGGAACTAAGAATAGTCATGCTCTACAAACAAGGATAAACTAATAATTGACTACCAAAACTGCAATCTAGAGAACCGAGTGTCCTCAAAGGTCTGGTCCTTTCCTCCACAAGACATTCTCTGTATTCTAAGGCTATGCTGAGGGTTAAAATGCTAGGTGGAAAGAAAACTTCTGAAAATTAGAGCAAAGATCTTATAAAGTTCACTGGTGTTTAAAAAACAAAGATCCATGGTGAGGTCAACAAAAAAGATTAAAGTCCTAGAAGGAGAGTTGAATGGACTGAGGTTCTTCATTAATATGATGAAAAACAATTTTTTTTTTAACCAAACATAAACTTTTTTTTTTTTGTAGTTAAATGCAGTGGAGTTTTTTACACCCCTTTCCTCTTTTTACACAGAATATAAAGCTCACTGGCCTGGGAGTAGCCTCTATCTTGCAACTTTGGCCAGTGAAGAGGATTCAGAGAAAATAATACAACTATCAATCACAAAAAGGAGGGATGACAAAGGAAAATAATTAAGCTGTGGCTTCAATCATGCATTCCTGTGCAAGGTGCCTTTGCTACATTTCCCCTAGAGGAACTTCCTGATTCTGGGTGTAGATGGAGACTTAGAATCTAGGCTTGCTCTTTAACAGAAGGCTTTTGTTGAGGAAAAAGGAAATCAGTAGAGATTTTGCATTCTCTCTGTCTTGCAGAGGTAAAACTGGATGGGTATGAAATATGTGGTGTATCTATACATCAAGACATTTGTGTTTTGAAGCTGCGTGGTGCTGAAAAATGAAGAGATAACTAAAAACTTCTGAAAGATAGAAGAGTCTCTTATTGTTACAAACTCCTGCTGCTTATCACATGACAGGCCAATACATCAAGAGATGAAGTTTTGAGGCAAGTAATAGCCATTTTATTCAGGAAAATCAACAGACTGAGGAGATATTGGACTAGTGTTCCCAAAACCCATCTTACCCAGAGTTAGAATTCAGGCTTCTTTTATACTAAAAGGGGAGGTAGTGTGGCTGGTTGTTGCAGACTACTTTGTGCCTGCCAGACCCCTGAGGGGATGTGATAATCCTTTGTTCTTGCAGCTACCCATCTATCTGGTCACAGAGTTCCTGAAAACCTCCAACAAGATAAATGTTATCTTCTGTTCTGCAACTATTTATCTCTATAGGAATGGAGGTCAAGCCTGGGAGACAGAGCCTTGAGAAAGGGCTATAATGTATATTTCAGGATATAGACAACATTATTTTTTTTTTTTTTTTTTTTTTTTTTTTTTTTTTTGTGGTACGTGGGCCTTTCACTGTTGGGGCAGGGAAGCCCGACAACATTATTTTTTACAACGGTGCAGAGCCAGCATGACTAGGCACATGCAATAGAGTACAAAGGTTAGAACTAAAGGAATAGACCCAATATGGAGTCAGGTTTGTTCTTCTCTGTTACATTATTGCCTTTCCAGGCTGAAGGAACAAAGAATAGTCATGCTCTAGAAACAAGGATAAACTAGTAATTGTCTACCAAAACTGCAATCCAGTCCCAAACCAACAAAAGTTTTGACTGGATTGAGGATATCAATTAAGATTTTTAAAAGTCTTAACGTAAAGCGATAAGAATGGACTAGACATTTCTTTGATGATTTTAGTCTATTGTCTGAGTTAAGTGGGAGGTTGAATTGGAGACCCTTTAAAATAGCTCAATAGCTCAAATAGAAAAGGAAAAAAATTACCTGCATGGATAGGCATTGGAGATATTTCCTGGCTCACCCTTGGGTATAGGTGACTTTCTTAGAAAAATTCTATAATTATTAAATAAGTAAAAGCATAATTAAATAGCTTTACCAAAAGTATCCATTTATCACTTTTTTCTACGACCATTTTTTGTTTATACATGTGAACTTTCAATGTGAGACTCTCAAATTTTACTTTCTGCTTATATGTTTCCTTTTGAATTTCCTTATTCCTTTATTTTTTATTTTTTCCTCATGATAATATCTTCACTTAACCCTCATTCTTTTTTTTTTTGAATCTTTATTGTAGTAGTTGCTTTACAATGGTGTGTTAGTTTGTGCTATAACAAAGTGAAGCAGCTATACATATACATATATACCCATTTCTCCTCCCTCTTGCATCTCCCTCCCACCCTCTCTATCCCACCCCTCTAGGTGGACACAAAGCACAGTGCTAATCTCCCTGTGCCATGTGGCTGCTTCCCATTAGCTATCTATTTTACATTTGGTAGTGTATATATGTCCATGCCACTCTCTCACTTCGTCCCAGCTTACCCTTCCCCCACCCTGTGTCCTCAAGTCCATTCTCTACATCTGCGTCTTTATTCCTGTCCTGCCCCTAGGTTCATCAGAACCAATTTTTTTTTCTTTTTTTAGATTCCATATATATATGTGTTAGCATATGGTATTTGTTTTTCTCTTTCTGACTTATTTCACTCTGTATGACAGACTCTAGGTCCATCCACCTAACTACAAATAACTCAATTTCGTTTCTTTTTATGGCTGAGTAATATTCCATTGTATATATGTGCCACGTCTTCTTTATCCATTCATCTGTCGATGGACACTTAGGTTGCTTTCATTTCCTGGCTATTGTAAATAGAGCTGCAATGAACATTGTGGTGCACGACTCTTTTTGAATTATGGTTTTCTCAGGGTATATGCCCAGTAGTGGGATTGCTGGGTCATATGGTGGTTCTATTTTTAGTCTTTTAAGAAACCTCCATACTGTTTTCCATAGTGGCTGTATCAATTAAACCTCATTCTTAAAAAATATCTTTACTGGGTGTAAAATTCCAAGTTGATAATTATCTCTAACTTCTTTACAGGTATGAATTCTCTTTCTTCTCTTATCGTTGTTGATAAGATTTCAGCAATGTGTATAATCTCCATTCCTTTCAGGTAGTTTGCTTTTATTCTGTCTACTTTTAAGATATTCTATTTTTCTTCATTGTCTTCACTATACTTTATCTAGGCATGGGTTTCTTTTTATGTTTCCTGCCTTAGAATGGCTGGGCCTTCCAGGGTTGATATCTTTTAACAAAAATGGAAAGTTATAATCCATTGTCTCTGGATACTGCTATTTTCCTTCTTCTTTGTATTAGTTGGTTTGGAATTTTTTATGGACCTTTTGATGTGTTGGTAAATGTTTAACAATTGGTTTTTCAAAATAAAAACCCTGATTGTAGCATTTGCAAATTTCCATGGTATGAATATCCTCCTTATGGTCAGTTTCAAGCTACCATGGTGATGTTCTTGAATCCAGAGTTGGCAAAAGATATGCACAATCAGCTTTCATAAGTGAATCAGAGCTGGTCTTAGCACACCATTGCATGGACTTAGTTATTCTCTCTTACTCGTCTTCCACGTTACATATTTTACATTTATTCCTCTAGGTTTCTAACATTCTCCTTAGGTGTGATTAATCTGCTTGCTGATGCAAACCTAGAGTTTAACATTTCAATTAAAAAATTATCCATTTTGGGGTTATGTGGAATGGTTTTTAAATGTGCTGGTTTTCTGCTTTTATTTTCAAGAATTTATTATATTTATTTCAACTCTCTATATATGTATATGTTATATGTAACTGATATATACATTTATAAAATTTTACTTTTTGTCTAATAATTTCAGTAATAATATATGTCTGCTTATGCTGGTTTTGACTCTGAGAGCCTTATTTTCTCTCATGTTTTGTGATTTTTGACTGTGAACTGATCATTTCGCTAGAAACATTATTTTTGGAAACTTGAGTTGATGTTAAATTTCCCCAAAAGGATATATATTTGCTTATACCAGTCACATTTCTAAATTCTCTCTCAAGGTTTTAGACACATATAACTATTATAATTTCATAAAACAAATATGTATAAAGCCAGCTGTGTCTACAGATTTTCCAGAGATTTGTCCCTTTCCACCTTGTTCCAGAATTGAAAATGGTGCATTTTCCTGCTGTTCTTTTTAGCAAAAATAGTTATCTTTAATTAATCATTATTCAGAGGATGTAGCCCTTTGATGTCTTAGTTTTACACAGATGTCGCCTGTTAAGAGTTTCCATGCTATGTGGGCCTAGAGATTTATTTCCTGTTCCCTATGGTCTTTAAAATAGTCTTCAAAACAGAAGCTGAAGGTCTCCAGCATTCAGCAGGTACCCTCAGGGTGAATCTTCAAAATTTAAAAATGGATTTGGTTCTTTTTTGACTTGTAGGGTTCCAGGTTCCCCATTCGGGGGCTCAGAATAGATCTTACTTTTGTGCGTGTGTGTGCCAAGCTAGCAATGAATTTTATTTATATTTAATTATTTCTTACTACTCTTTCAGGATTTTATTTGTTTCAATGTGGAAAGTAACATGAGATATCTAATCTTTCAAACTAGATTTCAAAACCTAAAGCCAGGATTTGTATCCAATGAAAATCTAAAGAACAAAATACAGCAGACTACATCAACACAGAGGAAAAAAAAATGTACTTTTAATCTCATTCAATGCATTTAAAATTTTATCCCCTAATCCTTTTTTAAGGAGCATTTTCAATTTCTCTATAATAATTCAAATTTAGCAAAATATCAGATTGTTAAATGAGACTCAACTTGCCTAATTAAATTGCCTCAGCTGACTTGTTTTACACACAAAAGTTTCTCCAAGTATGCAATGTAACAAGCCAGTCAAATTCCTGTTAGCTACAGATAACTGCATTTAACATGTATTAATCACATCAAAATAACTTCTGAAATGGAATTTTACTTTTTTAAAGTATTTAAGAAGCACCTGTTTTGGGGTTCTTTCTCTGGCATCTAAATTTTATTTCTCTGTTCTCTACAGTTTGTGGTAAACCAGGGTATTTCTCTACTTAATAAAAATAATTATCTTCATCAATTGATTTAGATTATAAGACAGTTAACATTGAACAATCACATTTAATATAATATTTTTATTGTGCTTCCAAAATCATCTACCAACACACTGGTAATTTTCTTCTTTGGATACAGGAGCGAACTGTTTGTCATTAGTAATATACACCAGACATTTTCAGCTCTCTGCCCTGTGGCCACCTGGTTAGGATTGCATTTCCTTGTCTCCTTCCACGGGTGGAGAATTTTTTATAGTTTTGATGAATGAATTTTGAGCAGGCATAATGTGTGTCACTTCTGAGACAGAGTTTTCATTCCCTGGCATGAGAAACTCTCTCACCTCCCAAGTACTTTTTTATTCTCGCCACGGCAACAAGCAAGGAATGAAATAATAACTGCTTTGTCAGACTGAGTCATAGAATGATACAGCGTTAGAATGAAATAAGCCTTTAATTTTGGTGTTTCTTTGGGATGGCAGCATATCCTGGCTGATACAGTGTCCATCACAGAGGTAGAGATCAAACTGCAAATCAAACAAATGGTTTTACCATTTTTGTTTGTGGTAGGCAGAACACTACCCCTCCCCCCACCCCAAATGCTCACATCCAATTCCCTGAAACTTTTGAACCTGGAAGCTAAAACTTTTAGGTTACATGGCAAAGGGGAATTAACATAGCAGATGCAATTAATTTTGCTAATCAGCTAACCTTAAAAAAATAGAGTACACTGAATTACCAAAGTGGGCCCAGTGTATTCTTAAAAGTGGAATTCTTAAAAGTAGAAGAGTAAAGCAGAAGAAGAGAATCAGAGAGAGTCATTAACACAGCAGAGTGTTCAGGGAGATGCAGTGCTGGATTTGAAGATGGAGGAAAGGTACTACCTCCAAGGAATGGCTGGTAGAAGCTGGAAAAGGCAGGAAATGGAATCTCCCCTAGAGTCTCCAGAAAAGAAAGCAGCTCTGTGGACACATTGAGTTTAAGCCCTTGATACATGAGATAAGACTTCTGACCTCCAGAAAGGTAAGATAACACATTTAAATTGGTGTAGTTTTAAGCCACTTATTTTGTGGTAATTTGTGTATGTCTTTTTTTTTTAATTCCCAGCTTTATTGATGTATAATTGACATATAATATTGTGTAAGTTTAAGGTGAATAACATGATTTGACACAAGTATATATTACAAAATGGTTAAAGTTAGTGGTGATTTTTTACAGAGAAAACTAATGCAGTGGTACCTGTCAGTGTATTATGTGAAATGTTTACTCTCAATATTTACCACACTTCATCAGTATTGTCTAGAAATGTATTAATAAACATTGAGAAACTATCTGATACCAGATTTAAAACACTTTGCTAGAAATTCAAGGTGCGATAATCAGACAGAAATACTACTCATGCTCACTGAATACATAATAACAGAATTTCCTGCATATTAACTTTATTATTAAACATAAAAGCAAGTTCATTGGATATAGTACTTTATATAAAATAATGAAAGTACAGTCCTGAAAATGTCATTTAATTTTGAAAATTTTGTTGATATAGAGGAAGATTAACTGGAGCAAATCTGAGGACATTGGGCAGAAAAATCTTTCAGTCACACTAAATTTCAATTGCAAAATTGACCTATCTGTGTCACTTTCACTCCACTAAGTTTTATTCTATGTTCAAGACAGGTTCTCCCAATAAGTGATGCTTCTTTGTGCCTCTGGGTCTTTACATGTACTGTTCCTTCTGTGTGATGTGCTCTTCCCCGTGCTTTTCACTTGGCAAACTCTTATGCGTTCTTCTTTTTCATTTCCCCTCAGATTTTATTGCGTCAGAGAAGTTTCTCTTATCCTCTTATGAGCTTAAGTTATCTAGTTGTGTTTATGCTACCACTGTTTACAGTGCTTATTACTATCACATTTTAAACACACATTAAAATGAAAAATTTCATGATCACATAATAGAAAACAGATGCAAAAATAAGTGTGAGACAGAAACAGATATTTAGAACATAAAAAGGAAATATCTGAGAACAAGTTCATAACTAAGTCAAATATAAATAACATAACTTTTTAAAGTATCATAACATAGTATAAAATATATTTGTATAATGAAAGTGGGATAATTAGATATCAGAACTCCCTTGAGAGAACGGTTGCCATTCTCTGATGCTGAGCATCCCCCATATCCAGGGAGAAGGATGGAAGTTACTGTCTCCCTACCTCAAGAATAGTGAGAAATTGTGTGCCTACACTGTGGCTGAATGAGCAGGTAGATGCTAAGTTTGGCTAGAGTACATTTCTATCAAATGATGAGGCAAGGGATGTGAATGTTTCCCATGAATCAGGAGAGTTGCTCTGGAGCCATTTCAGGTTCTTCCCATAGTGACAGATATTTATTGTCTTTTGTCTTTACATCACTCTCACTTGACTATGGGATCCTATAGATATTGTATATTTATACCTCCCACACGTGGCTGGCACATTCTGATATGTAGTAAATTGGACACTGAATGATGAATGAATATATGAGAAGTTGAGAGATAGATTTAGATTCAGAAAAATAATGATAGATTTAGATTCAGAAAAATAACCACCTAAAATAAGCTAATCCAAAAACAATGGCTTAAAAAAAAAGGCAAGGTTAGGGACTTCCCTGGTGGCACAGTGCTTAAGAATCCGCTTGCCAATGCAGGGGACACGGGTTCAATCCCTGGTCCAGGAAGATCCCATATGCCGTGGGGCAACTAAGCCTGTGCACCACAACTACTGAGCCTGTGCTCTAGAGCCCACGTGCCACAACTACTGAGCCCACGTGCAGCAACTACTGAAGCCCGCATGCCTAGAGCCCATGCTCCACAACAAGAGAGGCTACTGCAACGAGAAGCCCGTGCACCACAGCAAAAGAGTAGCCTCCGCTCGCCACAACTAGAGAAAGTCCGTGCGTAGCAATGAAGACTCAATGCAGCCCCAAAAAATTTAAAAAATAAAAAAATAGGCAAGATTATTTGCAAAGCAATAATAGATAATACCTTTTTCTCTAATTGTCTTAATATTTCCCTTATGTAGATAAGGTATATTCTTAGCTCTATCTTACAGATTAGGTAATCAGCTCAGCAAGAAAGAACTAAATACATTGCCAGTAAGAACAGGATTTGCTTTTCAAAATCTTTGCCTTTTCCTCTCTTATTACACCATGCTGATTTAAAATATCCATTGAGTTAAAATGGTAAAAATGTCACTATTTTGTGTAAATGGAAACACTAGATGAATTTTTTTTGAAAGTTGGCATTTTTCCATAATTATTATTCTAGTCAACCGATATGTTATCGTCTATTGGTTGAAAGTTGAAACCAGTGATCAAAAAACTGAGAACTTAATTTACCGGTCATCACAAAGATACACACGAATGATAAAATACTCCATTTCATGTATTGTTTCACATTGTTTTCATTAGCAACGTTGCTAATTTAATAACCACAACTTGACCATGCAGCTTTTTTATAGAATCCACTTTCATTACTAGTCACAGTTTTGCCAAGTAAGCTTCAGGGGGAAGTAATTAAATTTAATAGAAGCCACCTTCATTTTGAATCTGCCGTCAATTTAAAGCCATGGGGAAAGGTAATTACATTTAATAGACACCATAGTTTCTAGACGAAGATGTACAGTATGTGACATTAATCATTAGCCCAACAGTCTGAAAAGTAAAATCTTACTTAGAACAAACTCCCTACAAGTAAACTAGACCCTCCTTTTTCCTTTCAACTTAATAGAAGTAAAAAATGATGCTTATTTGGTTCTTAAATATGTTATTGAAATTTTACTCAGAGGATTCAGTTCATTGATTTCAAGAAATGAAATGTAGGTAGATGGCATTTATGAATCCCACTGCAGTATTATTAACTCTTAAGGAAATATAAATTGATAATACTCTTTATTAAATATTCCTTAGGCTCAATAACACCTCTCTTTTTCTAATTTCTGAGGCTGGTACAATAAACTACTGCTTTTAGAATTCATTCTTATATTAGGTTTTTTTAATGCTGTGGTTTATGTAAATTAAAGATGCTTACTGAGTTTCAGTATATAAGAGTCTTAAATCAGTGAATGATCATAATAAATATGAAAGCAGAACATTCCTTTTTGGTAAACACATCTACAAGCCTGACTGCATTTCACTAGGTTCATTTTATAGGTTCATTATGCCATTTGGCTCACATTGAAGTCACCTTAGATTTAATTTTTATTTTCTTCTTCATGGTGTATGAATAATTTTTGGCTTCTGTTTAGACATTTGATTTTAGAAATAGTTTTGAATCAGATTTAGATAATGAGCTCACATACAGTTCCCATAAAATCAAAAGGAATTTCCCAAGGGTTTATGAAATTAAAAGTGCATGTAGAATTGGTAAAATTTACAACACTATTTTAAGAATCTAGGATTATTACCCTTCAGTGATGTTTCTATTCAAAACTTTTTTACTTGTACATATTCTGGCTAGCATAGTCATATACAGAGAGAGGCAAGGAGGAGAGAGACAAGGAAAGAAGCAGAGTTTGGATAAGAATGTTTTTTAGGATTGGAGACAACCAAAAATTTGTTAATCAAAAATGAACTTAATGCCAATAGCATTTTGCCACTTTAAAGAATAGTAATAATGAAAAATCTATATCAGTGACTCAAGTAAGAAAAAGCATTCTTTTGTGAAGCTAAAGCACTATAGAAAGCATTTTGTAAGGAAATTTTAAGAAATATGCATTTACTATTTGTGATAAGAAATGAAAGCACAATTGTCTTTTTGTTTGTCTGTTTATATCATTACTTTCCAGTGATACTTTAGCTAACAATCTTTTAAGAAATACCAATGTTGAGTCTGTTGATTTTTCAAGTACATATTCAGGCTCTATTGGTTCATTTTCTTTAATAATATCATTCACAGTTCTCAAAGTATACCTTTGTCTTTCTTCTCTAAGACTGTAAGAATTTCTTAGTTTGTTGGCAGCAGATTTCACTGGATTTTTTTTTTTAAAAATTCATCATCTCATGTTTAGTGAAGTAAAAAGTCAAAAGAGTTAAAATTAATCACATCAGGTACATTGGCTGGGTGCCTAGTGACTTCGCTCACATTTTTAAAGACAATTTGTTTAATATTTTCAAACATTTTAAAATTGCAGTAATTATTTACAGTTTATCTGAAAAAATAAAACCTAAATAATTGAAAACAAATTCTATGGCTTTCTTTTTTAACTTAAACATTGTTTACTTTACATGTTTACAGCAGCCCAGAGAATGTTTAGAATTCATACATTTTTTTTTTTTTTTTTTTTTTTTTTTGTGGTATGGGGGCCTCCCTCTGCTGTGGCCTC
>NC_041226.1:46106289-46110482 GCF_002837175.3 Physeter macrocephalus | reverse complement strand
CATGTGGGATCTTCCCAGACCGGGGCGCGAACCCGGTTCCCCTGCATCGGCAGGCGGACGCGCAACCACTGCGCCACCAGGGAAGCCCCATACATTTTTAATATTAGTAAAATTTTCTATTCAGCAACCTTTCTAAAAGTCATATCAAGTAGTCTATTTATTTAAGTTTAAAGAATTTTACACCACTAACACTCTTATAGTCTTTACAACTCTTCAGTATTAGAAGAAAAAAAGCCTTGTATAAATCAATAATTTTGAAGGGTATTGAATAATATAATTGCATACTTTTATCAAGTAAATCCATATCAACCACAAAAGAAGTAATCTAAGTGCACCTATTCTATACAGACTGTTCCAATGCTCAAGTATTAAAAAATAATACTCTTCGGTCAAATAATATATAATTTAGAACTACCTTTTAAAACTTTGTCTTAACATTTTTTTTTTAGTTTTGTTTTTCTCAGATACTGTATGTGAAGAAATGCCATAAAAGCTACTAGATAACCACAGAAAAATTTGTAAATCCCATGCACTTTTGAAATCCCTTTGATTTAAAATAAAGATGACAAAACAGACTAATTCCACTAAAATTACACTATGGTGATTTAGGAATAATATAGTAATATTTTCAGAATAGTATTGTTGATAATTATTTGTGAGTATTGATGGAAGTTGCTTACAAACCAACATAAGACACCTAATATCATCATATAATAAACAGCGATGTTACTTCTAGTACATTGTGTAGATCCATGTTACACTTAAAGACAGTACATCCAAGAACATATGTTTCTAAGTTATAGAGTATATTGGGGTGGGATAGTAGAAAAGTATAAATTTACTCATGAGTATATCACACTAATAAACAAACATTTCCTGTTAATGCTTGTTAAACATTTCCTGTTATTGCTTCACTATTCCCCCATAGAAACTTCCACGTTAAATATTTTCTGCTTCTCTAAGAGGTCTGCTTAACATCATGAAACTCTATTAAGTTCCATTAGTTAGTATGTGGCTTCAACTGATACAACAAGGAGCTCTAAGAATATAATGTCAAACAAGACAGTGGCTTATTTCTCTGTTAAGTAATAATAGAGAAAGGAAGATGGGAAATTCCTGGCAAGTAGTAGATTTTGCTCCACAAGATTGCCCAGAGACTCAAGTTCTATTCATATTGTCACCACACCATTCTTTTGAGCAGCAGTGCCCATTAGAAATATAATGCAAGCCATAAACAAAAGCAAATACATTTTAACATTTTCTAGTAACCATATTTTGTTGTTGTTGTTGTTGTTGTTTTTTGTGGTACGCGGGCCTCTCACTGCTGCGGCCTCTCCCGCTGCGGAGCACAGGCTCCGGACGCGCAGGCTCAGCGGCCATGGCTCACGGGCCCAGCCGCTCCGCGGCATGTGGGATCCTCCCAAACCGGGGCGCGAACCCGTGTCCCCTGCATCGGCAGGCGGACTCCCAACCACTGCGCCACCAGGGAAGCCCTCTAGTAACCATATTTTTAAAAAGTACAGAGATAAAATTAATAGGGTATTTTATTTATCCCAGTATATTTAAGATATTATAATTTAACATGTAATAAAAACCAATTATTAATGAGATACTTAACTATTTTTTCATCCAATATCTTCAAAACTGGTTATATATTTTATCCTTACAGCTCACGTCAATTTGGACTAGACATTCAACTTGGACTAATGTCTGCCATATTGGCCTGTTCAGCTACAGACTGTTTGTACTTATCTGAGGGGTGGAAATTGGCTCATTACCACTGTATTTAGTGTCATCCTGAGACCTGGGCAAGAGGGACAACTTCCTTGGGTTCCATGCTTCAGAGAGTCCTGCTCTGGACCTCATCACTCGTGCTTCTCAGCATACAGAGGCAAACCGAAGAACAGGGGTATATGCTGGCCTGAAATTTGTGCTCCTACTTTTAGACTACAGTCAGAGTACCAGAGACCTCAGAATTCCCTCTCCCCAAATCCCTTGCCTCCAGGTCATGACTGTGCTTCTGAAGGTTGAGATGACATCAGTGTGGGCACCCATGAACCCAAAGGATGCCCATTTGCTTCGCGTATAGATGGGGCTTGGACTTGGGATCTGAAGTACCCATGCTTGTTTGCAGCTGATCTCACTGTGCAGAATAGAACGTGAGGCTGGAATAGAATAGTAATCAGTCATGGGCCTTAGGCTAGGTGCCAGGTTTTCTAGTATTCCCAAGTTCTCACACAGAACTTAGATGATTCTGAAAATTCTAGACTTAAACCTGGTTTTCCAGGTTGTTAGGAAGGTGAAATCATCAAGTTAGAAGGATAGAGCACACTTTATGTAAATGTTATCTTGACATGTATCTTTTAAATATTTATACATGTGGTATGTGAATCTCCATGTGCACTCTTACCTCAGTCCTTACAAATGTGAAGTGTTTGACCACATCTGCAGTCAGCATGTAAGAGAAGGAGAGGAAAAGAAGGAAATGTATCCTTGATCATGTTAAGTGTAATATTCAGAAATTTCAGTCATAATACTTACTCACAACACATGATAAGAGCTTAATTACGTAGATGCACTTAACTGTGAAAGAAATTAGGAAATATAGTGTTGAGCTGAGAATCCATGTGCCCAGTTAAATATTTGTAATTGTATTACTAAGTGTGTAAAAAGGAAAATGAATACAGGGGGACAATAAGAGGTATCAGCCACAGCTCACCATGCACTTTACTTAGCACTGGGTGAACTGGGGTGGAAAAGGTATATTCCATGGCCTCAAAGTTTAGAGTCCAATGTAGAACGACACAACTAAGTAAGCCATTATATCACTGTGTGATGAATTTTGTAATAAGGTTAACCTAATCCAAGCTGCTTCAAGGGGCCAATAAGAGTGGGAGCCAATGTGTTCTTTTGGCAGAGGGAAAAACTTGTCTAACCATATAATGACATACAAATGTACTCAGTGAGTACTTGATGGATGAGTTAGCTCTGATTAGGCCCATTAACAAGCATTCCATCCCTCTTTGCTTTTACGTTGAATCATTTAATCCTAGATTCTCAGAACATGCAGAAAATTTAAGGTGTATCTATTCAACTTCTTAACCAAAACATAATTCTTCTTTATAATGTGTTATATGTCCATTGAATTCCTCAACTTCTTTTAAAAATACATTCTTTTTATTGATTATTCTAATCCCTTAGTGCATTTTATATATTCTTCTAATAGAGACACAGGATATTGTGATATACTTAGCTCTCTACATGTCTGTTTCCCTGGCTAGAGTGTGGACATCTTGAGGCCAGAGCTATATCATATTCGTCTTTATTTTCCCAACATATATGCCCATAGATAAAATATAGCAAATACTGACTGACTAAAATGTTTAAACAATTTTTAAAGGATTCTTTTATCACATCTGCAAGTGTGAAGGATCTGACATGTTATCCTGTCTTCAAGCTAACTAATTATCTTAAAGGAGCAGCAGACATTTTTACAAGAGAAGAAAACTCAGAAAACAATCTTAGCAACACCAGTTCCTCTAATTCTCCAGGGAGCAACATGATGAGGGCTTGATATCACCTGCATGAACAGGGGTGGAAACAGGAGAGGAACCCCAAACTTATGAAACTCAAAGCTTGTATAGGGTGGCTAGCTTATCGGATCCTCTTACCCTCAGGAGAGTGAAAGGGAGAGCATTGCTCTGGAATGTAAAGGGGGAAGAGAACATATTTCCAGCTTTCCTTCACCACCCTGGAATGTAAAAAATGGGCCTGGGGTCAAGGATGCTTTAAATCCCTCCAGAGCAATACACAATCTCTGACTTTCAATCATCCGCTAACCCAGGTGCCAACGCTCTTTGCTCAGAAAGTTTTGACTATGCAGAAATGTGAAAAATATTAGTTTCCCAACCTAGTCTTTAAAGGTTCTTAATTTCATTCTTTGAACTTTCATAAAGTGTTTTGTGTTTGCTTTCTGAAGCTCTAGAAATTACATCAATTCATCATATATACTGGGCTTTTAATTCATTAGAAAATATGTTCATGTTTTCCCATTTCCGGCTTCAAGATCTCCAGTTCCTTCTTCTACTTTCCAATTAAAGTGGTATCCAGAGTTCTCCCTATTTTTGTAGTACTCCTTCTTATTATTGAGTTGCCCATATACATTTTTTTTTTTTTTTTTTTTTTTTTTTTTT
>NC_041226.1:46079178-46106215 GCF_002837175.3 Physeter macrocephalus | reverse complement strand
ATCGGCAGGCGGACTCTCAACCACTGCGCCACCAGGGAAGCCCCCTATACATTTTTTTTAAAAGTAAGTAGCCCATATCTAAATACATTTAACTTTAACTTGCCCTCGAAAACGAATTTATTAAATCCCATAATATAGACAAGACGTGGTAATTAAACCGGTTCAGAATGTTGTGGCAACTGGTTTAGCTGTGTGAAACGTTATCTAGTTGGACTCTTTTCAGCCTGTATACTTATAACCTTTCTTTGAGAGAGAGAGCAGTTACACATTTATATCTTTTTTATTTCATTTTTAAATTTATTTTCATTCTTACAAGAATGTTGAGCTCATGATCTTTTTTTTTTCATCTTATTATCTTACATACTTACTATTCTTCCCAATCTTAGGTTTTGAACTAAGTAGTTTACAATATAGCACAGATGGAGCATGCAAATAAATCAGTGGTACATTACATAGCGATAAATGCTATTAATACATAGAAAAGGGGTTTCCCTATCAGACTGCAAGGTCACAGGTGGCTTCCTAGAAAGAGTGATGCTTGAGTAGAAGTTAGAAGGTGAATTAGGATTTAACATTAGGACACAGATACAATCCAGTTAAGTTCTATGGCACTGTATCACAAGGACTGCCTTTCCTCCAGGTTCCAATAGCATGTTTCTCATTTTCATCTGAGGTTCATCAGCATGGCCTTTACCATCCACATTTCTACCAACATTCCATTCGTTATTATTAGGAATTTTCTAAGAAGACCGAGGCTTTCTCTATAGTTCTCCTTTTCTCTTGCTGAGCCCTCATCAGAATCAACCATTGTGGTTCATTCAACGCAATGTAGCCTTTTCCAATACACACCTCAAAACTCTTCCAGCTTCTACCCATTATAGCTTCAACATTTTTAGGTATTTGTTATAGCAACACCTCCACTTCTCAGTGTCAATTTCTTATAGTCCATTCAAGCTACAATAACAAAATATCATTGACTGTGTGGCTTAAAAACAATACATTTATTTCTCAGAGTTCTAGAGATTGGGAAGTACAGACCAAGGTGCCAGCAGATTCAGTGTCTGGTGAGAGCCTGCTTCTTGGTTCATAGGTGGCTGTTTTTTCACTGGGTCCTCCTAGGTGGAAGAGGTGAGGGACCTCTCTGGAGTCTCCTTTCTAAGGCACTACTCCCATTCATGAGGGCTCTGCCCTTATGACCGACCTACTCACCTCCCAAAGGTCCTACCTCGAAATACCACCACACTGGCAATTAGATTTCAACATACAAATTTGAGGGGAACACAAGCATTGTCTATAGCAATGAAAAATTAGAGTAGTTTTGTATTTAAACAAAGAAGTTTTTTCATCAATTTTTACTTTTTTCTTCTTTAAAAACTTCCTAACAATAGCAGAGTACAGTAGGTACAGTATTACAATTATGTTGTATAGTTGTTGCCAGTTATGGAATTAGTAAATAATGCATTTTAAAATATGAATGTATTATTGCATTATGATATTATAATCTTCTAAATTTCTATATTTGGGTCAAGAGGTTATCACAGGAACTATGGTTTAAAAATATAACTATTATTCAAGACAGACTCTAAACTGTATCAAGGAAAATATAGTTATTACCACACACTGATACTGTAAAACCCCTCACTTACTAGCATTGCCAATATATTGGTATTCCTTCCTTTATCAATGTTCTTCAGTGGATCGAATACTCCATACAAAGAGTATCATTTCTTTACTATATGCCAGTTTTAAAACTGTGAGTTGAACTGAAATACTCAGGGATATTTTGATATGTTACGTTTCTAATCTAAAATAAATATGGAGCTATAAGCTGACTTTAAACTTCTTGCCATTTTATTAGTTTAACAATACTAAATAATGCATTGTTTCTTTAGTTTTTAACAGTAATACTTGGGAATCTAGTTATAAACATGTCTTTGAAATATTTTGGGATAAGTTATGAAGGACACTTTCATCAGCGTAAAGTATGAGTTTACGTGAAGACAAATCTTTAATTTTTCTTTTAATTTAAACTGAAAATATATTTTAAAATATCAACAAAGATTTAGAGCTGATAAACAAACTCTCAGCTCCAAAGTTAATGTTTAATAAGCAAGAACCATAAATCTATCAATGCTATAAATCTCTTTCTGGAAAGCTTAGAAAGTGCAGAATGTGTTTTCTTTCTCTCGTTCACCACTAGTGAAATAGGAAATGTGGTTGTGCAAATAGCTGCTAATTATATTATTGAAACATCAGGATTAGTAGGTATAACTTTGTCCCCGTTTGACCAAGTGAGATGACACTGAGCATTTTTTCTAAGAAACCTGTTTACTCAAAAATATGTATCATTTCACTTTGGGGATAAATTCATTTGATGTACATTTTTAAATTTCTTTCAGCAGGGAAGAAAAAGGGACTAGAACTCCATATAATTTGAAGGCCATTTTTTAAAAGTTTCTAAATAATTCCACTTAGAGAAGAATAAACAAACATGTAATATTTATACATATATATTTATAATCCAAGCATCATCAGTATATCACATATGAGATCTCATAAAATGTGTTTCCTTATGTTAGGGATGTCTTTACATATTTTACATATGCTTTTACGTAGTTGAATATATGTCATTGATTTCTTAATAAAATATTAGTTTTTATAGAAAGAGAAGTATGTCTTTTGGAATTCAAAATTGTTTAGGATTATTGTGAATCTTGCAAACTTTTGTTAGACAGATGAGTTTTGGGCAACTCAGTTTACACTTGAAGGCCATTAAGACTTTATTAACTATTTAAAGCTGTAGTAATAGTAATAAACAAATAATCAATAGTTTTTACTACTAATTCTGAAGCACAGAATACATAGATTAAACTTCAGTTGTTTTCAGGGATACAGGTCACTCGTGTTTAGCACTGATTCAAGAAGTAAAACATTTACAAACTGTTTTGTCATGAGGCCTCTACTTTGTTTGTGTGCATGTCTATGTGTATAAACATGCATACATATACATATTTACAAAAATATATAATACATAAATGTAAAGAAATGAAACAAATATATGTATGTTTATATATGTATTCTTATATGTGTGTGTGTGTTCTTGTGTGTGTATTCCTATACAGTCCTATATAATATTTTCTTTACATGTGACCTTATGTGGCAGTGAAGAGAGTAAGACAAAGGTAGTACCTTTATTTATGAAAAGAAACTTATGATATTAAAAATATATTTATCATTTGAAATGACATGGGAGAGAAATCTGGGTAAAGAGAACAATGTAAGGAAGAAAAGTTATCTGAGCAAGAATGAGCCTTGTATGTATCTAATATGTCCATAATCATTCTCTCTAGAAGAAAGTAGAATGTTAGAAGATAAAGAGAAATGATAAAGCAGTATAGAGTTGAAAAATGAATTCTGAAATCAGGTGTTTTGAAATCAGACCCATCTTGATTTTAGCTCTTGCTTTTTCATTTACTAGCTGTGCACCCTTGGATAATTGGCTTAATCTGTTTAAAGCTGTGTCTGTATATGTACAGTGGAGCTTATAATGATACCTGCAACATAGTGAGGTAGCGAGAATTAAATAGCATTAATTAACAAAGTGTTAGTTCACCTCTGGGTAGTCTTTTAAAATAGCTTTTCCCTTCTCGTAGATGAGAATAGCCTCAGAAAATAAAGGAAGATGGCCACATATTTATAAAGGATAGCTAGTAACAATTGAGGTTCTCTCAGTATAAGAATTTATCCTCTATACCATTTAGTCTCACGGAAAATCCAGGCAAATGATTTTTAACAAAGTATTTGCAAAAGATTGTAAATGTGTTGCTTCATTGAAGATATCCTTGACACCTATATTTAAAGTACTTGGGTGATCTAGAAAGAGACTAATGTTGCAAAGGCCAGATAGCAAATGGCGTAGGTTATTTCAGTCAAAGCAGGAGACTATGACAACTGGCAAGGGATGAATTTCATGGCTGATAGAGATTTGCAAAGTTTAGGGAAAAAAGATATTTCCAATGTATGCACCATTTTTATATTAGAGAGAAAATGAACAGACCCTCTTTTAAAATGCAATACTTTCCAAGTGACTTATTGACTTGCTCCTCGCAAATTAGCTTTTAACGTTTTCGTATCATATCTTTTCTTTTTCAATTCTATGTGTATGATTTCCTCAGTAAACTGGAGTCCAGGTTTTAAACATGAGGGAATTTGTCTGCATTTTCTCAATGGAAACTTATACATAATATACTGACAAAATTATTTTGTTTAGGCTGAAACTCATGTGTTTTCTTCTTTCTTCTTGAAAAATAAAACATTTTATTTTTATTCATTTTCTCTCTTGACAAAATATCCTAAATCAGCACCACATACCCATGCACAAATTGTATTAAACATTTTTTTTAGTCCTTATCAGCAGAACACATTTCATTCTTTCAGAATTGAAGGATATGTTAACTTCTAAACGAGATTCCTGACATTAGCAGGAATGTACTGAACAGGTCCTGTCCCTCTCCACATTCTATTCTGTCAGAATATAATTAAGCAATTAGACCTGACAGTGTGTATTGTAATGTAGGAATAACACAGATCCTCAGATGTGTTATGCAGTACAAGACTGAATTCCATTAGGAATCTCCCCCAAAACAACTCATTTATAAGAATAAAACATATCCTTAACTGGGAACTTCAACGAAACAAGCCCATGGTGGGACAGTTTTGGTCTGTGATGGTGAAGTTGTAAAGCAAAGGCTACATGTTATTCTTTTTGTTGTTTTTTTACTATTTTATATATTTTTTTACAAAAACATGAAATATGTTCATTTGCCTCCAGCTATTATGAAAATCAGCACACTAGCGATGCTGTTTTAATTCATTCTATATTAAAGTATGCATTTTCTAAAGTTGTACAGATTTCCAAGTGTACCTTTTAAGCATAGTAACGTAAATTGCTGTTCTTAGATCCTAAAACATTGAACACTTTTCTTTGAATGCTTAAGTCTTGTTCCAGCATAAAAGTTATTAAAATACATATCATTGAATGTATCTGTTCCAAATATAAATCATAACTAAAAGAAAAGTATCTCTTGATTTCCTTATCATACAGACATGTTGAGAATTTAAATTTATTAAAATGAATATGTACATTCTATAACTTTGGTAAGATTAGATATATTTTTTAAATGTATGAATGTATACATATAGAAATTTTACCATACCCTGAAATATAACAGTGTGAAGGCTATGTAATATTAAATAGTCAGGAAGAAAAATGACAGAAGCTTAAAGTTTTACATATATAAAACTTTAAATTTAATTATTATGTTATATAGTTACAATAGAAACATACTGCATAAAGTATTGATAACATGACTTCTTTGAAGGGAAATATTCTCTTCTGAAACTTCTAAAGATTATTCCCAATCAATATATTTACAAGAATAAAATTTATAGATAAATTGTGAAGACATCCAACCAATTTATTACAGGATAATTTCCGGTGTGTGTGTGTGTGTATAAACGTGTGTATATATAAACATATATACACCTACTTGTGTATTTACAAATTATATATATACAAATTTACTTATACTTAAGGAGAAGATAGTGTGTGTATATATACACACATACACATATATATACACATATACACATATGTGTGGGTGCACATGCAATATACTACAGATAGAAAAATTAGTTAAATGTATTTAGGCTAAATCTAATGCAATGATTCATGTACGTAGACATTGTTCATACTTAAGATGAAAATAATCCTCTGAGAATATTAGTAACTAGTTTTGAGACCTTGGGCTAATTATTAAATCTCACTGCGTCACAATATTTTCCTTTGGTTCTATGGGGATGTTAGTATCTATCTACTTACTGAGCATAAGAACCAAGGCTACTTCAGGGACATGAAACCAGTACAGTTGGTCAAAAAGGCTTCACACCTAGGGTCTAATGTTCTCAATTTATGTCTTGAAATACTTAGTAATTTTATCCTTGAAATGGTCCTTTTTAAGTGAAGTGGGACAATGGCGCATGAGATGGGGATTGGACGCAGGGATGGGGAACATATCTTTCTCCTTCCAAACCTCCTGAGTCTGGCTTGTATTTGTCTCTTTTTGCTCATCTTGAGGCACCCCTAGGGATGAGCCAGGATATAAGAATAGGGTCATTTCAATAATTCCACATATGAGTGAAATATCCTGATATTTCCATTTAAAACTGTCATTGACCAATATAAAGATGAAAGGTAAATTCCATGTTAATAATTTAAAATTTTAATTGTTCTTTCCTTAGAACAATATTGAATAACAAAGAACACCATGACAAGTTGAGGGAGGCAAGGGAAGGGAGAGAGGTGGGGAAGGAATGGGGATACCAGGGACAAAAGGAAACAAGTATTATAAGTACCTTTTGTGGTACTTTTTCCCTGTTTTTTGAACAAAGCACTGGGCATATTCATTTTTGAACAGAGGCCTAAAATTTGTGTACCTGACTCTGATACAAACCTCAAAATGCTATGTTTCTATTATTATAAAGATTCTTTTCCTTCTTTAAGGTGCATTATGTGGCAAATTTGTACAATTACTACTACAATATTCCCAGTAAAATCAAACACATATTTTTCTCATTTTGATTATTTTTTCAAATTAGAAAGCCTCCTTAGTTTTGTTTTTAGTTTTGTAAAAATTAATAAATGCATTATTATATACCCAAATGTGTGGTTGAAGTAATAGGATTTTCATTAATCTTTCTGATGAATGCTGAAAGTTGGTGATGAGAAAATAGAAGATAAATATGGAATAAAGCCATAAGTATGCTATGCAAATTATGAATGGTAAATTGGACACATTGATTAGATTCTTAGAAGGTGTAATAGATTGAAAAAAGAAGTCTGTCAACTAAATTTTTGACAGGTGTCAAATACACAGAACTATTTTTTTAAATGAGATTAAGTAATTGACAGAGGGAGCTATGTGCACTTTTTATATTAAGTATTCAATATAATTCAGTTTACTTTTACTGATATGAAGACTACTTTAGCAATTGATAGTTTTTGAAAGATAAGTGACCTTAAGAATTCATCTGTCTAGTTGCAGTGCAAATTTAGTACTGTATTCAAGGTTTATTATAATGTAATCTATATTTTGTAAGATCATAGTATCATTTCATTCTTTTATAAGACTAACACATTCTTTGTAGGCTGAGCATACAATGCCATACTTCTGTATCTTGGTGTGGCCATTCAAAGGAATCGACTGTTTCGCTGTTTAGAACTTTAGTACCACAATAGAAAGGATTCTAAATATGGACTCAAAAGTGTCATGAATTCAAGTCACAATCCAGAGTTTTACTATCTGAGTGACTTTGGGCAGGAAACTAGTATTACTGAAACTCAGTTTTGTGATCTGTGAAATGGGGATAATAACAGTTTCTGTGTCTCATGCATAGGACGTAGGAATCTATAGACGCAATGGTAAATATAAAAGTACTCTGTAAATCTTGATGGACTACATAAATGAGAGTTTCACTAACATTAATGGAATTACTTCCACTATGGGCTCAATTTGCCCTTACCCAGAGAATAACGTTGGCAACCCATTATGTTTATGTAACAATTTAGGGTGTGCAAATCATTTTACTTTTACTTTTGCCAATGGTATGTGAGTTGCAGAACAGTTACCTATATTAGATCTGTGAGCGAACTGAGACAGAGAGTCTAAATAATTGCCCAAGATCATAAAATCATCGAGTATGGTAACTGAAAAAAGAATTAGTGATTATTTACTCTATCTTTCTCATTTTCCATGTGAGAAAACTGAAGATCAGAGAAAATTGGTGAACTTTCTATGGTATGTATACAAGGACAATTATATTACTTCGTATGTTTCTCCCGATAGTTCCTTTTTTATTTTTATCCAAACTTTGCTATTCCTGTAATGGCAATAATTTAATTTCTTCCTCAGTTGAAACGAATTTTATCAGTCACCATACATAAAATTTAGTACATTTTGATAAAGCACAATATTAACATTCATAATTTTAAATTTTGCACTCATTCACTTATTCATTCAAAAATACATATGAAGTCATTCAGTGTGTCAGCATTGTCAATTGCCCACAAGAGAATATTTCCCATTCTTTTCCTTAAACCTAGTGTTTAAAGAATAAAATAGACACCCCACCCCCCAAAGTAAATGAACAAATAAAAGATGAATTTTTAATTCTAAGAAGTACCACAAAGAAAACAAACCTGTTGTTCAGGCAGAATAAATTGAAGAGGAAAGAGCTGCTAATTAAAAATGAGTGGTCAGATAACGCTGCTTTGATGAGGGGGCATTTGAATTGAGTTGAGAGTTAAACATGGCAAGTGAACTTAAGGCAGGGAGACAGCAAATACAAAAGTAAGGAACTTAATTGCATATGAAATACAATGGAAAGCTATTTTAAGGGTTTTAAATAGGAAAATATTATGGTGTATTGTACACTTCTGAAGTATCACTTTAGCTTCACTGTAGACAGTGATTGGAGGAAGTAATAACGGAAGCAGATGAAAGGGGAAACAATTGCAGTAGTCCCGATGAGAAAGGATGGTGACTTGGAAGCAGGGCTGCTGTGTGCGATTGTGGCGCCATTCTCATAGACTGCAAAGTGAATCGTTCTCTTTAGAGTTGCATAATGAAAAACTGTAAAACTGTATACGATGATCCTTCTTGGAGTGGTATGGTAGTAGTGGTGAAGGAAAGACTTGGCAGAATCAATACATAGAGAGAATAGAATAAATTAAGCTTTTTAATTATATGGACATTCGTGGAGAGAAATGGGAGAATTCATATTGACAGATATTGGTGGTATTTCTTAATTCTTGACTGCTTCTATACTTTCTTTTTTTACATACGCTATTGTCATGAACAGTAGAATAATTTCTTAAATTCATTTATTAAAATGGCTTTTAAATCTTCTGGATCCTCTGGATTAATATTTGCCCTATGGATATGATGTGAGTTTGGTTTCTCAACATGAAATAATTCTATAAAAGATTAGCTTTTTTTTTTTTAATGTTGGCGGTAAGAGTTTATTAATTAATTAATTTTTGCTGTGTTGGGTCTTCGTTTCTGTGCGAGGGCTTTCTCTAGTTGTGGCAAGCAGGGGCCACTCTTCATCACAGTGCGCGGGCCTCTCACTATCGCGGCCTCTCTTGTTGCAGAGCAGAGGCTCCAGGCGCGCAGGCTCAGTAGTTGGGGCTCATGAACCTAGTTGCTCCGGGGCATGTGGGATCCTCCCGGGGCATGTGGGATCCTCCCAGACCAGGGCTCGAACCCGTGTCCCCTGCATTAGCAGGCAGATTCTCAACCACTGCGCCACCAGGGAAACCAAACAAATTGGAAATAATATGATCTTTCAAAAAGTCAAGATATACACGGTAAGTGGTCAATAGCTATTTATTGATGGTGATGATGTTTTTCTCCCTTTGAAGAGCTGTTAATAATACAGTGCAAACCATGTGCTGTTGAAGTCACTTGAATGGGATATTTAATAATCGGATTAGACAAATTTGCTGCAAGATTGAAATTCTTATCTGGTGTTAATGCAGACTATAGTGTAGGCCTTAAAGAGGGTCACAGTTACACACAGTGCCTCTTTTAAAAATACGCTTTTGTGTATTCAAGTATTTTGGCATTAAAATATTGATTTAACCTATTATTAAATTCCAAATGCTGAGATTTTAGACCTTCTCTACTTTTCCTTCTGCCCAGGAAGGTACAAGATGTTGATACTTTACAGGATTTAACGTCTTAACTTGGTCTTAGAGGACTGGTAGTTTAAAAACAAACAAACAAAGAACAACAAGGAACAAAAAAACAACCCTTTCATTTTAAGGAGAATCTTCAAGTCTTGAGAGGGCTGGCAATTCATTCAGTATTTCAGTGCTGTCACTCTGTAATCTGTTGATTGGTGTTCATAATTCTTCACAGAGATACTGCAAAGATTAATGAAATAGAGTTTGTAAAGTATTTTATCTCTTCAAATGCAAGTTCTGTGAGCTGAAAGTTTAGAAGCCTCATTATACAGTCTATAGTGTGCCAGAACTCTTAAACTGTTAGTAAAATCTCTAAAGTGTTATACTTCATCATTGCTTTCTTGATAATGCGGGGCTGTGCCTATCATATCAGTTTTTGTCTCTTCAGGACTGTTTAAGCTTATACTATTGATACTTGCCATTTATCAGTGTTACAGTGATCCTTTTAAAGTTGGAGAGTACAGAATTTTTGCTTGATCTCTCTTATACTGTTGCCTAATAATGTCCAGCTGTATAGAAGCACAACCCAAAATTACATAAAAGAAATGTTATTTAAAGTCTAGCCTGTGTATAATGAACCTCCCAAAGCTGTGCTCTACAGTCTGATATGTTCTTCTCCCAAAAGAGCTTCAGGAAACTTTATTAAGATACCTAAAAGGTAGTGCCTCATATCAACAAAACTTCCTGCATCTTTACCGTAAAATAACATCAATTCCAGAATGTAATTTCTTCTAGAAAATACTTTAAATTCTAGAAGAAAGCAAAGATAAACTTGTTTTCAATTTGATATTACCTCACTCTACCTTGAGGAAGAGAGAGGGGATGAGACATAGAGAGGTAAGGGAACTCTAAAGTAGCCAAGGACACTTAGGTGGATGGAAGGGGAGTGGTTGGGTCCTCATTCACAGTCCCTCATAGGGTTCTGGGAACAGTCACTCTCAGGAAGGGAATACAGCTAAGGACGTATCAAAAGAAAAACTGTTTCCACTCACTTATATGATAACAATTTCTTCAGAGGAGAAAACTTAAACTAATCTTTTAGAAACCTAATTTAGTGGTAAAATGTGTTTTTGTTTTTGTTCTTTTTGTTGGTTTTTTTTTTTTTTTTGCTGTAGTTAGAGAAGGAGTGTTACAAACCTGTTGTTCAGGCAGAATAAATTGAAGAGGAAAGAGCTGCTAATTAAAAATGAGTGGTCAGATAACGCTGCTTTGATGAGGGGGCATTTGAATTGAGTTGAGAGTTAAACATGGCAAGTGAACTTAAGGCAGGGAGACAGCAAATACAAAAGTAAGGAACTTAATTGCATATGAAATACAATGGAAAGCTATTTTAAGGGTTTTAAATAGGAAAATATTATGGTGTATTGTACACTTCTGAAGTATCACTTTAGCTTCACTGTAGACAGTGATTGGAGGAAGTAATAACGGAAGCAGATGAAAGGGGAAACAATTGCAGTAGTCCCGATGAGAAAGGATGGTGACTTGGAAGCAGGGCTGCTGTGTGCGATTGTGGCGCCATTCTCATAGACTGCAAAGTGAATCGTTCTCTTTAGAGTTGCATAATGAAAAACTGTAAAACTGTATACGATGATCCTTCTTGGAGTGGTATGGTAGTAGTGGTGAAGGAAAGACTTGGCAGAATCAATACATAGAGAGAATAGAATAAATTAAGCTTTTTAATTATATGGACATTCGTGGAGAGAAATGGGAGAATTCATATTGACAGATATTGGTGGTATTTCTTAATTCTTGACTGCTTCTATACTTTCTTTTTTTACATACGCTATTGTCATGAACAGTAGAATAATTTCTTAAATTCATTTATTAAAATGGCTTTTAAATCTTCTGGATCCTCTGGATTAATATTTGCCCTATGGATATGATGTGAGTTTGGTTTCTCAACATGAAATAATTCTATAAAAGATTAGCTTTTTTTTTTTTAATGTTGGCGGTAAGAGTTTATTAATTAATTAATTTTTGCTGTGTTGGGTCTTCGTTTCTGTGCGAGGGCTTTCTCTAGTTGTGGCAAGCAGGGGCCACTCTTCATCACAGTGCGCGGGCCTCTCACTATCGCGGCCTCTCTTGTTGCAGAGCAGAGGCTCCAGGCGCGCAGGCTCAGTAGTTGGGGCTCATGGACCTAGTTGCTCCGGGGCATGTGGGATCCTCCCGGGGCATGTGGGATCCTCCCAGACCAGGGCTCGAACCCGTGTCCCCTGCATTAGCAGGCAGATTCTCGACCACTGCGCCACCAGGGAAACCAAACAAATTGGAAATAATATGATCTTTCAAAAAGTCAAGATATACACGGTAAGTGGTCAATAGCTATTTATTGATGGTGATGATGTTTTTCTCCCTTTGAAGAGCTGTTAATAATACAGTGCAAACCATGTGCTGTTGAAGTCACTTGAATGGGATATTTAATAATCGGATTAGACAAATTTGCTGCAAGATTGAAATTCTTATCTGGTGTTAATGCAGACTATAGTGTAGGCCTTAAAGAGGGTCACAGTTACACACAGTGCCTCTTTTAAAAATACGCTTTTGTGTATTCAAGTATTTTGGCATTAAAATATTGATTTAACCTATTATTAAATTCCAAATGCTGAGATTTTAGACCTTCTCTACTTTTCCTTCTGCCCAGGAAGGTACAAGATGTTGATACTTTACAGGATTTAACGTCTTAACTTGGTCTTAGAGGACTGGTAGTTTAAAAACAAACAAACAAAGAACAACAAGGAACAAAAAAACAACCCTTTCATTTTAAGGAGAATCTTCAAGTCTTGAGAGGGCTGGCAATTCATTCAGTATTTCAGTGCTGTCACTCTGTAATCTGTTGATTGGTGTTCATAATTCTTCACAGAGATACTGCAAAGATTAATGAAATAGAGTTTGTAAAGTATTTTATCTCTTCAAATGCAAGTTCTGTGAGCTGAAAGTTTAGAAGCCTCATTATACAGTCTATAGTGTGCCAGAACTCTTAAACTGTTAGTAAAATCTCTAAAGTGTTATACTTCATCATTGCTTTCTTGATAATGCGGGGCTGTGCCTATCATATCAGTTTTTGTCTCTTCAGGACTGTTTAAGCTTATACTATTGATACTTGCCATTTATCAGTGTTACAGTGATCCTTTTAAAGTTGGAGAGTACAGAATTTTTGCTTGATCTCTCTTATACTGTTGCCTAATAATGTCCAGCTGTATAGAAGCACAACCCAAAATTACATAAAAGAAATGTTATTTAAAGTCTAGCCTGTGTATAATGAACCTCCCAAAGCTGTGCTCTACAGTCTGATATGTTCTTCTCCCAAAAGAGCTTCAGGAAACTTTATTAAGATACCTAAAAGGTAGTGCCTCATATCAACAAAACTTCCTGCATCTTTACCGTAAAATAACATCAATTCCAGAATGTAATTTCTTCTAAAAAATACTTTAAATTCTAGAAGAAAGCAAAGATAAACTTGTTTTCAATTTGATATTACCTCACTCTACCTTGAGGAAGAGAGAGGGGATGAGACATAGAGAGGTAAGGGAACTCTAAAGTAGCCAAGGACACTTAGGTGGATGGAAGGGGAGTGGTTGGGTCCTCATTCACAGTCCCTCATAGGGTTCTGGGAACAGTCACTCTCAGGAAGGGAATACAGCTAAGGACGTATCAAAAGAAAAACTGTTTCCACTCACTTATATGATAACAATTTCTTCAGAGGAGAAAACTTAAACTAATCTTTTAGAAACCTAATTTAGTGGTAAAATGTGTTTTTGTTTTTGTTCTTTTTGTTGGTTTTTTTTTTTTTTTTGCTGTAGTTAGAGAAGGAGTGTTACACTGTATATATATGTGGGGAAAATAAAAATTTTAATTTTGTTATACAATTCACATAAACCTATTTTAGCTCAATAATGTAAAAAGGGGTCACACTACTTAGAAAAAAGTATCTATGCAAACTTTTTCTTAATTTTCTGACTGGTTATATGCTTGTCAGAGTATTTTGTAAGGTAAGAATTTCTGATCTAAGTATATCAAAACAAGTACACTACTGAACTTAAGAAGAAAAGGTAGTGAAGACAAATGGATGACATACAAACAGAGACAGGTAAAAATAGGAATAAAATCTGAAAAAGATCTCATCATCATAATTTTAGTATGCATTAAGAATACCTAGTGCCTTTATTTCACTCAAACATTTGTCTTTAATCAAGATATAATATTTTTAAAACTTGAATGTTGTCATTTTAATCAGAAAGTCGTCGTGTTGCTCCTATCTTAAACTACTTGTCACTGGTGATCATCTTTTAAATAATAAAAGTGAGACTACATTTCTACAGTATATTATCTAGATATTATAAGCTAGTTGCTATATATTTATACATGACTAGATGATTTATTGAAAGGAAAGCAATTCAGAGACATGATTTTTAACATAACTTTAGATAAATGTTGTCTGAAATATTTTTATAAATCCCTGCCTATTTCAAATTATAAAAACTATTAACTACCATTGAAAAAATCTTTGGATGGCTTATAATCCTTAGGTTTACTTAAATAAGACTCAGTGTAAATAAATCAAATTCTTATACTCTATAAAGATTTGTGTCTTTTACAGTGTATCTCTTGCTGAATTTTTTGCTTATGTTTATTATTTTCGCTAAATATTTAAGATGCATTTTATGATCATATAAATTCATGTTTCATTTTTGACAAATGTCCTATAAATCATAAATAAAATATATTTATCATGACAGCAATATTTTAAGAGACCTTATATATCAGGTATTCCATATGCTACTTTCCAGAAGTTTTCTACTTGGTCAAGTAGGAAATATTTCAAAGATTAAAGAAACTGAGTGCTATTTTATGAATCTCTGAATAGTAAAAATAACGGAGAGCTCTCTCTTTAAATATGATTACTGGTAGCAAAATTTGATGATGCATCAAAAGATAATTTCAAAAAGCCTGCAATAATGTAAATCCTTGTAAACTTGCAAAGATTAAAAATTAACTTTCAACTAGTTGAAGTATTTGATATTTTATAGGTAGTATTGAAAATTCACAACACTTTATAAAAAGTTGTACTCTACCAGAAATCTGTGTTCAAGCCTATCAGAAAGGGGGAAAGCGCCACCTATTGATCAGAATATGCAAATTATTTGTTGGTCTTTGAACTTTTAGCTTTGTAAACTGCATGGAGTAAAAGAATTTACTAGGTTGAAGACTTTATCTCAATATAAAATTCTTTAAGTCCCTTTTATTCTGAAGAATATGATCTTTCCATTTAAGTGTATATTCAATACATCTCAAAACCTCGTTTCAACTGTCCTTTTCATCATATTGTCTTTATGAGCAGCAAATCACAAACCTCTCAGCAGTATGTTTGATGAACTGTCTCTGAAATAATGGAACATAAACATATTTCCTTTTTATTCAACAATGAACTTTGTAAGTAGAATAAAACGAGTCTTCATAAGTTTGGGGAACAGGTGTTTTAAAAATCAGATTTTAATCAAAGAGTCAGATATGATCAAATAGGAATTGCTTGAAATGACATCATGCATGTAGCTTAGTAAATGTGTTTAATGTATGCAATTATAGTCATTTGTTACATATTTAACTTTAAAATCTGAGGACTTGATAATGAATAGTTAATTCAGAGTGACATTTCAACAAATTGTATTAAAATTCATGGACCAAGTAGGCTGAGTGAAAAGGTAACTGTTATTCTTTTAAAATAAGATTTTATGTCTTCATAGAATTGAGAAAGATTGACCTTCACATGAGATATCTCTTTACTTCTATTACATCCCCAATATCAATAGAAAACTGTTTTTAATCTATACAAGAGTGTCTTTTATCCTTTCAATGCATGGGAGATTATCAGGCTTAAATCCTGAACTTACCTACAGGCAGGAACTGCCCTCAGTCTCTGGAGTTATAGGGAAGAAATTCTAGTAACATTTTAGAATATCCCTTGCTAAGCAAAATGTTAACCATGTAAAATCACTTAGCCTTCAAAAAAGAAACAATAGTCATGCAGTTGAAGGAGCTATATAACTGTGAATAACAGCTAATTAGGTTAAAATGTGCTAAAATTTCCCCTAAACATTATTTCGAATATACAATATTCATTCAGAAAGAAGAAATCCAATGTCCAAATGCCCTTATTTTCTAAAAGTGATATATAACATTTATAATTTGTATCTGTTTTACTAAATAATTGTAACGCCTCCATTTTACTAGCCTCCATATGAAACTTTACAGGTTACCTTTGTTCTTTTCCAGGTCAATAAAGTAACAGCAGATAACTATTAATATATTTCTTTGCATCTGCACAGTGAAAACTTTAAATATTAAAACGAAATATTGCAGCCCATATATCATCTACTCTTACAAGACAGGAATGACAGTATTAAGATGCACATTCAGGATAGCAGTCTTTCTACTTTGAACGCTGTCAAGAACAAAGTGCTTTACAGACTTAAAATAAATCTAGGTACTAATCCATTGAATTTCTGACAACAGGAGCCCAAGGTTTCCATGCACTTAGCTGAGTACTGCATAAGAGCTTGTGCATTATTTATGGCCACTAATGGTGTTGCAATGCGCTTTGTGTGAAGCAGTGACAGTGCAATCGGCTAAGATAGCTGCTGCTGTGGACAAAGCCATACATTTTCTTGAGCTTGAATTTTTGACAGAATACTCTATTAATGCCAATTCTGCTTAAGTAAATGCTGAGCAAGGGTCAGTTGTTCCTTTTTTCCCCCCTTCTCTTCTTATTTAAGAAAACAGTGCCATAAAATTGAAAATGATGTTCTGAGGTTTGCTGAATTTTTCAGTACAACAGTAACCAATAAAGGTCACTCTACTTTTTAGTCTACTTTTATGATTTCGTGTGATGGTCCACAAACTCAATAGGAAAGCTCTTAGCACTAGGAAAGGGAGGTGCTATTAATTCCAGTTTCAGTGCTATTGTACTCTTCAGTGGATCAATAGCATTAAATGAGCTGAGATATTAGGAAAATATTGAAAAAGCAGGAGGGTTGTATTGTTTGACCAGGGTTGGGATGAGTTGAAAATAAAGAACCATCTACGGGCAGCTGTCAATAAATCATGAAAACTATACTCTGAACCAAATGGAATACAGCATGAAGCCTCACACCTTAAATGCCCATAATATCCTTTTTTTTTTTTTTAATTAAACATTTTATATGAAATATCCACTGCAGTTGTCTTTTATCAATCAAGTGGTAAGGTTTTGCCATTTAATTAAGCTGTAAGAAGTCAATACAGTCTGGTCTTCTTTACAGCAAAAATAACTTGAAAGTGTTTCATCCTAGGCAATAAGAGATGCATATTAGATTGAACATTAATAATATACTTGTTTACTCTCTGAACAAATAAAAGAAGAAAAGACTCACCAGTCCCTAAAAGGGTGAAATTCTAAGCACAATTGAAGTAGTCACAAACCTGTGTTTACTTCTTTTGTTATTAAGCCTTACTAGAACTTGCCACATTTAAAAATTATCTCGCAGTGGTAAATTTAAGATATTATAATATCTTTATTTTCAAAACTAATATCAACAAAAAACTCTACTTGAGAAAAAAATTTTTTAATGTGTGTTTATGGCAGATACTGCAAACTGCTCAAGATATATTCATCTTGCTTACTGCAAGACTGCATGTTCCTTCCGTCTTGTGATCAGGTGCGGCAATTTCTAGGTAAAGGAATGTGAGAGTAAGTGGTTTGTAGCATTTCTAGGCCAAGACATATAAGGAGTGGCTGTGCAACCTCATGACTTTTTTCCCTTCCTCTGAATGGTTGTAGATGACATTAGGAAGAGTAAAGCTATAAAACAAGAAATAAAGACACTGGAATCTCTGTAAGGGGTCACTACAGATTGGGAACATGTACTTGTACTATTATGAAAGCAAGAATTATCATCAGTTGTGTTTGAGTCATTATACTTATTGAATCTATTTGCTACCACTGCTTAGTCTTCCCAGAATGACAGAGCCAACATTAAGTAAAGGTCAGTAATCATTGACACTAATGGTTGTGAAAGGTAAAGATGTTACAAAATATAGAACTCACAAACTGTTTTTCACCGCTTAGAATTTTTCAGAGTGCCATATACAGCAATCTATTCTATGATCAGTTTTGCTTTTCATGACCTTGGAGATGGCATCTCACAAAATGGCAAATTCTATTTAAGATAGCCCAAATAATGTGTTTAATTTGACAATATCCTCATTCAGGCCATATATATACACATTGCTAATAGGATGAAATACAACTGGAAGATTATTTCATTTGACTGTCCTGAGAAAAACCCAATATTTTTATTTTAATCAACTATTTTTCTGAAATAGAAATTATGGTTCTGACCTTTGAAGACAAGGGAAGATTTGATTTCTCTGAGAACAACCTTTGCATATTGAGCACAAGATTGTATATTGACAAGATTGAATAAGGATTTGGGGTTTCATTTGATCTTCCTGACTTCATGTAGATGCATTTTAATCTTCATTGACTTTTGATTGACTATTGACTTTAAAGATTCTTAAAGTTGATAAAGAGAAATTGGTTAGGGTAAATGATCTCAGAACTTGGCAATAACTCTCAGAGATCCATCTTATATTGAAGACCAAATTTTAAGAGGACAGACTGAACTTTTAAAAGAGAATAATCAATTAGGAAACTTAAAGAAGAATTATTGTTTAAACAAATTTATTTTCCTTTTCAGTTTTACATGATAATTGTATGGAAGTAAAACATATCAGTTTCCTTCTCCCTAGCCTCTTCTCTCAAGCTCTGATATGTTCATAGTATGTTCACACCCTTGATGTGAATCCATATATACTTTTTAACAAATGGTAGAAGTAATCTTTATTATGTACCTATATAATTTATCAGATGTTTTAAATTTATGTTTTTTTAAAGTTTTAGTAGTAAGAATGTAATACACATTTGTAAAATGAGTAAGAATTAATATATAAAATAATGTTGGTGTCAACAAGTGTAAATGGGTCCAAAGTGATTGTCATTCCCCATGAACTATTTTTACCCCTTAAACTGCCATGTCTCAAAGCACAGAGGCAGCTTAACAATTTATTAAATCTAATTGTTATCAAATGAAATACATTTCTAACAGCACATTTTTCAATCTAAAACTCTACAATTCAGTAAAAGCCAGTGATCCAAGCATTCCTCTTCTTCTCCTAACTCTTAATATGGTACACCGAAAGTCAGCCCTAAGAGTGAGAGATTATTACTACCCTCCTTTATTTTATTTGAATTTCTCCGCTTATAAACACCTTTGGCAGATTCAAAAGAAAGAGGAAATTGAGGAAAATTAATAAGAGTCCTGAGAAGAGTTACGATCTGATTTGTGATCTGACTTGTGGGTGGGGAAAGCAGACTCTGATTGTCATAAATTAAAAGTGAAACTTGTTGGAAGTATACTAGACTATTTTACAAATGCAGGAAGAGTTGAGCAACCAAGATTTAAGAAGTGAAGGAGCCAGGGATGAGCAGGGTTTCAGCAACAAAAATGCATAGAGCTCTTTCCAAAGCTGTGTTTTTGTTTATGTCCATTAGTGGTTCCTGAATTCTACTTAGTGGGCCATTAGCAGTACTTAACATAATACAACTGTATGTCTTCTTTGGAGAAATGTCTATTTAAGTCTTCTGCCCATTTTTTTGATTGGGTTGTTTGTTTTGAGGATATTAAGCCGCATGAGCTGTTTGTAAATTTGGGGGGTTAATCCCTTGTCGGTCGCATCTCCAAAGAAGACATACAGATGGCCAAGAGGCACATGAAAAGACGTTCAACACCGCTAATTATTAGAGAAATGCCAATCAAAATTACAATGAGATGTCACCTCATACCAGTCAAAATGGCTATCATCAACAAATGCACAAACAATAAATGCTGGAGAGGGTGTGGAGAGAAAGAAACCCATCTACACTGTTGGTGGAAATGTAAATTGGTACAGCCACCATGGAAAACAGTATGGAGGTTCCTTGAAAAACTAAAAATAGAGCTACCATATGACCCTACAACCCCACTCCTGGGCATATATCCGGAGAAAAACATGGTCCGAAAGGATACATGCTTCCCAATATTCATTGCAGGACTATTTACAATAGCCAAGACATGAAAGCAACTTAAGTGTCCATCGACAGAGGAATGGATAAAGAAGATGTGGTATATATATATATATATATATACAATAGAATATTACTCAGCCATTAGAAAGAATGAAATAATGCCATTTGCAGCAACATGGATGGAGCTAGAGATTGTAATACCGACTGAAGTATGTCAGGCAGAGAAAGTGAAATATCCTATGATATCACTTATATGCGGAATCTAAAAAGAAATGATACAAATGAACTTATTTACAAAACAGAAACAGACTCACAGACTTAGAGAGTGAACTTATGGTTACCGGGGGGGAGCGTGGGGGGAAGGGATAGTTAGGGAGTTTGGGATAGACATGTACACACTGCTATATTTAAAATGGATAACCAACACAGGGAACTCCGCTCAACGTTATGTGGCAGCCTGGATGGGAGGGGAGTTTGGGGGAGAATGGAAACATGTATATGTATGGCTGAGTCCCTTTGCTGTGTGCCTGAAGCTATCACAACACTGTTAATCAGCTATACTCTAATATAAAATAAAAAGTTAAAAAAATAATAGAATAGAATAGAAAATAGGAAAACATATAATAACCGGGATAATTACTGTTCTGTAAAACTTGTTTTTCTTAATATATAGCTACATGTACAAGGTCTGTTGTGTTATATATTTCTTACTGTAGTCCCGGTCTAAAAATTTAAAAGACTGATGCTTCAAAACACTGTATTTAACTTAACTCTATTTGAAATACCAAATTGCAAGGAAAAACATTTGATTAGTTTATCCTAGGAAAAATCCTGGGAAAAATGGTTTTGGTATCAAAGCGATACTAGCCTCATAAAATGAGTTTGGAAGTATTCCCTCCTCTTCTATTTTTGGGAGAGTTTTAAAAGGATTGGTAGTAATTCTTTGAATGTTTGGTAGAATTCACCAGTGAAGCCTTCTGGTTCTGGACTTTTGTATTGTGGGAGGTTTTTGTTTACTGATTCAGTCTTCTTACTAGTGATATAATGATATAAACTTTTAAAGATATATGGATGTGTTGTGCAGAAATATGACTAATATATACATACAATCATCATTTCAAAGTGTTATTATATTTAAAACTTATTTTTATTATGCCTGTTTTAACCCAATTTTCTGTAATAAACACATTTTTATAGAAAGTTAACTCTAATTAAAATTACATTTAAAATTAAAATATAGTTTACATATAAAAGTATGCATATGTATATGAGAATATATGTATGAGTTTGTGTATGTGTGTATACATAGCTGACGTGGTTCTTAGAAATCAACTAATTCAAATCTGTACATGGAGAAATTAAAAGACTTTCTCAAGGTCAAGCAGCCCAAAGTTGACAGACCCAGTAATAAAAGTCTTTACCTTTAGATTTAAATATAGCCCCTTTTCAATTCTACCACATGAGTAAAGTACATTTTTATTAATTTTGCCTATATGTATATTTTTTTCTTACAAAATGAGGTTGCTGGGTACTTGAGGGTAAGAACTGAAATAATTTTTTAAACAGACAGTAAGTACAATAATATTTTACTTTTTAACACTTAAATCTCATTTCTAATTGCTTTCAAGGTTTGCTGTATACCCAATGGCCACAAGTCCAGTTTGTCCACATAGCACTCCTCCTTTAGGGTTTGTAAAAATCAGTTAGAAGAGTTATCAGTCAGAGTGGTTAGTGGTTAGACTCAAACCCAAAATAATAACAACATGACAATATTATTTCAAAACAACATGATAATGTTTTCTATTCTAAATATTCAACTTAAGGATCTCAGAATGAATTCACAGTTGAATCAGATTCCTAGTAAATTTTTCAGTGCAGTTTATTGAAATGTATTTATTGCCATAACTCAGATATTATAACTTTGGTGTAATATACATAGGTCTGGGGAAAAAATATAGATTTGGAAATATAACTTAATAAAACTTGTTCATATAAACCTATATCTTTAGAAAATACATAACAGATAGGCTAATGTGTCCTAAGGTAAATGCATAATGGACAAAGATAATATTTTCTCCACAACAATATTTTATTTCTTTCACCTGTTTATCTTTGATGCACCTGTGTCTTGTTGGCAGTTTGCTCAGTTTGAATTTGGGAAACATAAGTATCAGCAAGGTATAACTACTATTTTCTCTTGTGTGTTTTAAATTGTTCATAAAATATTTACATAGATTGTGTATGCCCTTATAGTTACATTGAGAGTCAAGGTTCTAGTTATATGTAGTTTTTCTTGACTTTCTCAATTTTTCATCAAAATGAAGGAAAAAAATTATCAGAATACTCTAAAATATGCTAGTATATTTTTAATATTTTTCAAATACTTTGTTTTTGGTGACTGCTTTTTTTTTTTTTTTTTTTTTTTTGGCGGTACGCGGGCCTCTCACTGTTGTGGCCTCTCCCCTCGCGGAGCATAGGCTCCGGACGCGCAGGCTCAGCGGCCATGGCTCACGGGCCCAGCTGCTCCACGGCACGTGGGATCCTCCCAGACCGGGGCACGAACCCGTGTCCCCTGCATCGGCAGGTGGACTCTCAACCACTGCGCCACCAGGGAAGCCCAGTGACTGCTTTTTTTTAAAGACTTGTTCCACATTTTTAATCTTGCTTGACCTCTGCAGCTATGATTTCATGGGCCCTCTTTTGTTCATACGAAGGGCGAGAACAAATGTTCTTCTATCGATTTTAAATCTTGTTATTCACTCTCACAATTGTTATGCTTCTGTATGAGTAACATTTTCTGTCCAGCAGCCTGTGTTCAAGTTATTGAATTCTTAAAGAAAGGAAAATGTTGGAAATATATAGTATTTTCTCTAGTCACCATGAATTATGTCCTCTTAAGTCTAGATTAAATGTTTCCACTGGGCCCTACCTATTCCTTATTTACTGTTGTTACTCAAACTTTTAATATTAAAATTTGAACTACAAATGATAATAAAACTGTGCACAGAGAAATTATATTAACCATTTATTTTCATAGATATATCATATATATTTTGAATCCTAGAAAGTAAATAGAATATAACTACCAAATTAAACCACCAAAAAGCAAGGCACCAAGTAAGCTTCTAAATAGAGCAAAATAACATGTTGTTTATCTTGGAAAAAAGATGGCAGAAGGTAACTTTATTGTTATTTTCTATTATATAATAGTATGTTGTGTGACACATCTATAAGCCATTTTCACATAGAATATGGAAAGACTGGAATTACATGATATTACACATGAAAGGGCTTATGTTAGCTAATAATAACACATTAAGTAAAGTATATAGAGAAGCCAACTTTTCTCTTCTTTTTTTTTTTTTTTTTTTTTGTGGTATGCGGGCCTCTCACTGTTGTGGCCTCTCCCGTTGCGGAGCTCCGAACGCACAAGCTCAGTGGCCATGGCTCACGGGCCCAGCCGCTCCGCGGCATGTGGGATCTTCCCGGACCGGGGCACGAACCCGCGTCCCCCGCATCGGCAGGAGGACTCTCAACCACTGCGCCACCAGGGAAGCCCTTCTCTTCTTTAAAAAGAATATTTGGACAGCCTAAATGTAGCATGGCCAAAAAAAAGGGATAATACCCATATAATTTGTCAAGTTTCTTTTATCCCTTTTAAAGTTGACTATTCTTCAAGCCCAAATGTGTCACCACAAACTATCTATATAAACATATGTATCCACCATGTCATATAAATAATACAGTTCTTACGAATATTGTCTTTACCTCATCCTAAATCGTCATTATGAAATACAAATTTTAAATTTAAATTGGAGCCCATTTTAAAAAGTACTTTAAAATGCACTATATCATTTACATGCGAGCGCTTCAGGTTTTATTAAATTTGAGCATATTTAGCAGGAGAAAAATGATAGTGTCAAAAATGACAATCTTTAGTTTGTTAATGGAAAATTAATACTTTTTTACTCAATAATGCCCTATCATCTTGAAACGTCAAGAGTATTTTACTACAATAAATCATATGTGGTCCTTTTACTCAGTTTTCTATTTTTAAGGTTGCAGAGACAATAGAATATTCTCACTACTCCAAAGGTTATTTTACTTATTAGAATAGGTATATAGCCTAATTGTTACTGCTCTAGATCAGTGCTGTACAATATAATACATGTGGCTATTTGCATTAAAATTAATTAAACTTTAATATAATTTAAAGGTAAGTTTTTCAGTCTTGAAATATTTCAAGTTCTCAATAGCCACATGTGGCTAATGGCTACCATATCAGACAGGGCCAAAATTTTTCATTACTTGCACTGCTCTAGATTATTTACATCCATCTCTTAAATGTATGTACTTCAGGACAAGTTCTACAACTTCCATTTCATGCCTCATGTTGAAAAGAAGCATATATAAAATTGTGTAGTGTATTAAAATTTAATAAGGATTAGTGCAATAGATAAGTGTTTGGTCTGTTTTTTATAATATGAATAACCTTTGTAATTTGCTATTTATAACTCACTTTCAATCTCCTACAAAGTGAGACTTATAGAAGTAATATATCCTCCTTGGATTATTAAGTTTGTATAATATAATCTATATAAAATGTATAACACATGGTCAGGCACCTAGTAGCGTTCAGCCAGTTTTGGTTGTTAAAGTGTCCATTGTATCAATAGTAATCAGTATTTCCATCAAATGATGGAATCTTAGTTTATATAAATTCATTATTATATTATCATATCTTCTTTTCTGCTTTATTCTGTGTTTAAATTTTGTTTTTACTTCTTTGGGACACATCAACGGGTGCTGGGAGGGAAAAAAAATTCCATTTCAGCCCATTTTGGAATCTGAACAATATTATTCATATATAAACCCATGGAGGGCATTTAAGCTAGAATAAGACAGTCAGAAAATTAAAACTAGTGTTATAGTATCATGGAATTATTAGTTGGTCTCCAGATTATTCAACAGAAATTATAGAAAGTAGGTGAGGGATTTCTAAACAATCAACCTCACAGTTAATGTGAAATCATCTTAATCATATACCTTCTCAGCCCTTTACACTAGTGGCCTTTGATACACTGCACTTACCATGAATGTACAGTATATTTCCCTTGTATAATAATTTCTTGCATATTCACTTAGGCAACCAAGCATAGCACCAGATGTATTGTTCTTTTCATGTTGAATCTTTTACTGCTTTTCCAAAGGCAACAATTGATTGTTTGTGAGTGGACTGAGCATAATTTTTTATTTTTATTTTGTTCAAAAGCACACCACTCTAACTATAAAACTACAAGGAAGCATTTGCTTTTTTTTTTTTTAACATCTTTATTGGAGTATAACTGTTTTACAATAGTGTGTTAGTTTCTCCTTTACAACAAACTGAATCAGTTATACATATACATATGTTCCCATATCTCTTCCCTCTTGCGTCTCCCTCCCTCCCACCCTCCCTATCCCACCCCTCTCGGTGGTCACAAAGCACAGAGGTGATCTCCCTGTGCTATGCGGCAGCTTCCCACTAGCTATCTAATTTACATTTGGTAGTGCATATATGTCCCTGCCACTCTCTCACTTCGTCACAGCTTACCCTTCCCCCTCCCCATGTCCTCAAGTCCATGCTCTAGTAGGTCTGTGTTTTATTCCCGTCCTACCACTAATCTCTTCATGACATTTTTTTAGATTCCATATATATGTGTTAGCATACGGTATTTGTTTTTCTCCTTCTGACTTACTTCACTCTGTATGACAGACTCCAGGTCTATCCACCTCATTACAAATCTCCATACTGTTCTCCATAGTGGCTGTATCAATTTACATTATTCCCACCAGCAGTGCAAGAGGGTTCCCTTTTCTCCACACCCTCTCCAGCATTTATTGTTTCTAGAGTTTTTGATGATGGCCAATCTGACCGGTGTGAGATGATATCTCATTGTCGTTTTGATTTGCATTTCTCTAATGATTAATGATGTTGAGCATTCTTTCATGTGTTTGTTGGCGATCTGTATATCTTCTTTGGAGAAATGTCTATTTAGTTCTTCTGCCCATTTTTGGATTGGGTTGTTTGTTTTTTTGTTATTGAGCTGCAAGAGTTGCTTATAAATTTTGGATATTAGTCCTTTGTCAGTTGCTTCGTTTGCAAATATTTTCTCCCATTCTGAGGGTTGTCTTTTGGTCTTGTTTATGGTATCCTTTGCTGTGCAAAAGCTTTTAAGTTTCATTAGGTCCCATTTGTTTTTTTTTGTTTTTATTTGCATTTCTCTAGGAGATGGGTCCAACAGGATCCTGCTGTGATTTATGCCATAGAGTGTTCTGCCTATGTTTTCCTCTAAGAGTTTGATAGTGTCTGGCCTTACATTTAGGTCTTTAACCCATTTTGAGTTTATTCTTGTGTGTGGTGTTAGGGATTGTTCTAATTTCATACTTTTACATGTAGCTGTCCAGTTTTCCCAGCACCACTTATTGAAGAGGCTGTCTTTTCTCCACTGTATATCCTTCCCTCCTTTATCAAAGATAAGGTGACCATATGTGTGTGGGTTTATCTCTGGGCTTTCTATCCTGTTCCATTGATCTATATTTCTGTTTTTGTGCCAGTACCATACTGTCTTGATTACTATGGCCTTGTAGTATAGTCTGAAGTCAGGGAGCCTGATTCCTCCAGCTCCATTTTTCGTTCTCAAGATTGCTTTGGCTATTCGGGGTCTTTTGTGTTTCCATACAAATTGTGAAATTTTTTGTTCTAGTTCTGTGAAAAATGCTAGTGGTAGTTTGATAGGGATTGCATTGAATCTGTAGATTGCTTTGGGTAGTAGAGTCATTTTCACAATGTTGATTCTTCCAATCCAAGAACATGGTATATTTCTCCACCTATTTGTATCATCTTTAATTTCTTTCATCAGTGTCTTATAGTTTTCTGCATACAAGTCTTTTGTCTCCTTAGGTAAGTTTATTCCTAGAAAGTTTATTCTTTTTGTTGCAGTGGTAAATGGGAGTGTTTTCTAAATTTCACTTTCAGATTTTTCATCATTAGTGTATAAGAATGCCAGAGATTTCTGTGCATTAATTTTGTATCCTGCTACTTTACCAAATTCATTGATTAGCTCTAGTAGTTTTCTGGTAGCATCTTTAGG
>NC_041226.1:46074203-46074573 GCF_002837175.3 Physeter macrocephalus | reverse complement strand
CGCGCCCGTTTCTGGAGCTCCTTTACGTGGTGCCCTTAATCCCCTCTCCTTGCACCCCAGGAAGCAAAGAGGCAAGAAAAAGTCTCCTGTCTCTTCGGCAGCTCCGCGCCCGTTTCTGGAGCTCCTTTACACGGTGCGCTTAATCCCCTCTCCTATAGCACCAGGAGACAAAAAGGCAAGAAAAAGTCTCTTGTCTCTTCGGTAGCTCCACGTCCGTTTCTGGAGCTCCTTTAAGCGGCGCGCTTAAACCCCTCTCCTCGCGCACCAGGAAGCAAAGAGGGAAGAAAAGGTCTCTTGCCTCTTCGGCAGCTCCAGACTTCAACCGGACTCCCTCCCGGCTAGCCGTGGCGCACTAGCCCCTTCAGGCTGT
>NC_041226.1:46032250-46073831 GCF_002837175.3 Physeter macrocephalus | reverse complement strand
TCCCACTGGTGCAGGTCCCGTCCCTATTCTTTGTCTCTGTTTATTCTTTTTTCTTTTGCCGTACCCAGGTACGTGGGGTGTTTCTTGCCTTTTGGGAGGTCTGAGGTCTTCTGCCAGCATTTGGTGGGTGTTCTATAGGAGCAGTTCCACGTGTAGATGTATTTCTGATGTATATGTGAGGAGGAAGGTGATCTCCGCGTCTTACTCTTCCGCCATCTTCTCTGCTCTCCCAAAGCATTTGCTTTTATTTCGTTAAATTCTACTGAATTATTTAGCAGTTTAGGACGTATTTATTCTATATGGAAAGGGTAAGTCTAGAAAGCTAATCTTATTCAGTTAAAGTAGGTATTAAATACTGGAGTTTGAATCATTATACCATATTTAACTTACTGCCAAAAGGTACCAGATCTGAACTGACAGTATGTCATATATAAAGACCTGGTATGGAGGTCTTCTGCTATGCATTCTTCAATGCAATTAATGAAAACAATCCAATTTAAAGAACAGTTGTTAGGATTAACATATACACACTACTTACTATATATAAAATAGATAACCAACAAGGACCTACTGTATAGCAAAGGGAACTAAATATTTTGTAATAACCTATAAGGGAAAATAATCTAAAAAAGAATCTATGTATGAATGTATCTATCTATCTATCTGTCTATATCTATCCTATAACTGAATCATTGTGCTGTACACCTGAAACTAACACGACATCGTAAATCAACTATACTTCAATTTTAAAAGTAAATAAATTAAAAAAATAAAGGACAGTTGTTAAAACAAGAAGACATTTTCAAGAAGCATGTTTAATCTTCTGTGGTATGATATTATTTGCAATGTATATACATATATACATGTGTCACAAACTCCCACTTCAATTATATATCTCTAAATCCTATTATCTTGATCCAATTAAAATACATGTTTATTCTCTATTTCTACTGTATATATTCCCTTTCATTTGCTGAATATTATCTTAGAATTTCTTCTGACTTTCTTGGAGTTAAGCTGAAGATGTCGTTTTCTTTTGCTCCACTCAGGCTCCCATGATAGAGCCTTGGCCTAAAAATAGAGAGAGATGGGTTTGAGTTCCAGACCTCACTCTCTAGGTGGTTCATGGGCCTCAGTTTTCTCATCCAAGATTCTTTCCAGAAATACTAGTATAGAAACATGTGATCATACTTCCAATTTGCTCACTATCCTGATTTCAGTCTCATGTTAGTATATCAGTGTTGAACAGATTCTTCACTGCAGATAGTTTGGAAATAAGATTTCTGGAAACTGATATTCTTAGGGAATAGGGCTAGAAACGAAAGGGAAAGAAAACGGAGGAACTCATCACAGAAAAGAAACCATTTTTCTTTACTATGTGTAGAAAAATGTAGACTAAGTTCCAATGCATTAGTGAAATCTTGGCTTTCATTTTTGTTTTCAAATAATCCTTACCAAAAGTCACCAATATACATGCACAAGAATTTCAAACCTGGGACTGATTAGCCTCTTTACATTTGCCAATTAAAGATTTTTATATTTGTTTATGAGGAAATATTTCTTTTCTCTCTGTATTTAATTTTTTGATAAGCTATGACAATGTAGAAATTGTTAATGTAGTTTATATCTATACTAAATGATTTTAACTCACTTAATTCTTTTTTTAAAATAAATTTATTTATTTATTTAATTTTATTTTTGGCTTCGTTGGGTCTTGGTTACTGCACAGGCTTTCTCTAGTTGCAGTGAGCAGGGGCTACTCTTCGTTGTGGTGTGCGGGCTTCTCATTGCGGTGGCTTCTCTTGTTGTGGAGCACAGGGTCTAGGCTGGTGGGCTCAGTAGTTGTGGCTCAAGGGCTCTAGAGTGCAGGCTCAGTAGTTGTGGCACACAAGCTTAGTTGCTCCGTGACATGTGTGATCTTCCCGGACCAGGACTCGAACCCGTGTCCCCTGAATTGGCAGGTGGATTCTTAACCACTGTGCCACCAGGGAAACCCTCACTTAATTCCTTCAGTAGTAAATTTGCTAATATCACATAGTGATATCACATCACATGGATGCAGTGATAATCCAGAATTAGATTTCAAAATCAAATAGGATTTTGGTAATATTTCTATTACTCACGATAACTTTTCCAACTAAGTTTTACAAATAATCCAGATTTTTTTTTCCACAGGTGAGAAAATTTAGTAACTATAACATGGATCAAGATGTACTATCTGTCGGGGCTTCTCTGGTGGCTCAGTGGTTGAGAGTCCGCCTGCTGATGCAGGGGACACGGGTTCGTGCCCCGGTCCACGAAGATCCCACATGCCGCGGAGCAGCTGGGCCCATGAGCCATGGCTGCTGAGCCTGCGCGTCCACAACAGTGAGAGGCCCGTGTACCTAAAAAAAAAGTTGTACTATTTGTCAAAATATTTTCCTTTTTCCTTTTGGCTATTTGTACCCATTCACTTTGTATTACTTGTTAGCTCTAGTTTTCGTAACTGAAATTGGTTTCTAATTAAAGAAAAGAACAGCAAGTTGCTTGGAGGTGATATTTAACTTTAAACCATCAGTGTCTTTCACTCAAATGACTAGTGTGAACTCCTCGACTTCTGCTTTGTCCATCTGGAATTTTTTACTTTTAATACTTGCCCTGCCTTTGGATTTTTTGTTTCTGTGTAACCTGACTATGTGATTTCTGGTTTTCTTGTTGGTTTGATATTCCAGTATTTATGTATCATGAATTCTTCCTGTCTTTAGCCAGGTCCTTGAGAGCATGAGTGACATATTGGTATAAAGAGTAACAAATCATCAATATGCTCTACCAAAGGTGGGACCTAGTATTTTCTAGGATCCACCTCTTAGTATGTTTCCTTATGGTTGGAGAATCTGCGACTCTGGATTTAGATTCTTGTCTCTTTGGATGCATGGATTTCAATAACACTTTCTGCCTTCTAACATTAGACCACAAGCTCAATGAAGGCATGCATCTTGGATCTCTGCCTGCCTCACTCTAATCAAGCACCTATAAAAGTAAAACATGCTTCTATACTGAGAGACTCTAATCAATATATATGTAGCCATTTTAGTTTCTCTAAAATGTCATAACCTCTATGAAAATCAAATATTAATCATTTACTCAAAACCATTCATCTAATAAGTACCGTGGTCAGAGCAAAACTCCAACGGCCAATATTCTTACAGCATAACTTTGGTCAGTCGGGAAGAAGAAATAAGGACTTGTTACAAATATCTAAAATATAGGAAACTGCCCTATATGCCCAAACAAAATGATGGTATTTAATTTTCCACTAGAAACATGCCATTGGTAGCTCTTAATATATTTAAGAGCTTGAAGTTTGAGGTCCAACAGATCTGAGTTAAAATTCTGCCTCTTCCTCCTCTTAGGTATGTTACCTTAAACCTAATCACTTAACCTGTTTCTGCTTCAGTTTTCTCATTTGTAAAATTACTATTAAACGAGAAAATAAACTTAGAACACACAAAGTTTGACGTGTGCTAAATGTGTAAGAATTTCATCTTAGTATCATTATTTTATTTATTTAAGACAGATTTCTCTTGTATTAAAAAAAGAAACTGATCAATATGCAAATATGTTTTGCTCTTCCCTTGTTCCATTATACATGTTTCTACCTGAAAAAAAAAGGAATGCTAAATTTTTGTAGTCATTGACTCACACATTCCAGTAAAAAGGATTTATTCTTTCTATATCTGAGACATTATAAACACTAGAAATGGAATTCTATGTCTACACCCTTTAACTTCCTGGGAAAGCAAATTTGGAGACTTATGTGACATATTTTTATTCTTAGGTTTTACAGTCGCTCCACTATTAATGAAAATGTTTGACCCAATCAATTAGAGATGGTTGAATAAGCTGAATAATATAAGTGAAAAAAAAATCTTCCTTAGTACTTGGACCTTTTATTCAGATTTGCTTCTGGAAACACTCTAGCTTCAATAAAGTAAATACTAGCAGAAATCTAATTGTTCGCATAAGTGTAGTATTAAATCCTATCACAACATACTGTCTATAACATTTCATACTCTACCTTGATAGAGTAAATTTGGCAAATAACTCTGTTAGAAGTGGTTTTGTATTTATCATCTTCATTTTTCATGAGGTTTCCAAGAAAAGAGGGGTTACAAGCTTGACTAACTCACAACCAGCAGAAATTTTATTGCCATTCTTCTTTAGTAGTCTTAACTGGTACTTATTCCAGAGGGATGTGTACTAAAAGACAGATGTTGCTTGACTTTTTTCTTTACTTTTGTTTCCTTTTCCTTAGCTAGAAAATTTACTATGAGTCAAGAGTAACATATATACTAATTAATTACTACCTGGAGATTCTAAAACTGTATACCTTTTTTCTTTATCTTTTCAAATTCTGTCATATTTGAAAACAAGGAACAAAAGGCATGGCTTTCATTACTTTAGTTTAGCATAAAATTGTTTATTGTTTGAACTAGTTAGCAGACAAAATACATATTTTCTCTTCAAATGTTTAGGTTTATAATTTTAAGATAAATATCTTCTGAATTTATTTAGCATAAAATTCCCATTTGCTATTATAATTTCTCTTTTATAATCAAGAGAAGAATTTTTGTGTAATTTAATTCAGAATACATAGACATGTAAATAAAAATGTTAAAGTAATAACAAAGTAGATGTTCCTTTCTAATATTTTCAGATGAGATAGAGTATTTATCCTTTGGAAACAAACATAGTGCTTTTCATTTCTCAACAAAAGAATAGTTGTACATCAACATAGGCAACTTATATTTTGTGTGTGTGTGTGTGTGTGTGTGTAATGAAACATTCACATTATGGAACATTAAAACTCTGCATTAACAGAAAGGGATATTCTAAATGATGCAGCTTAAACATTTTGGAATGATGTTAAATTCAGGAGTGTCTTAATAAATCAAAGTCAGCTCTCCTTTACCAGAATAAAGATAAAATTATTATTGACGTAAAGCCTAAACTAAACAACAGCAACAAACTTGTGTTTATATTAAGAGAATCTCGCTTACAAAATGTATATAAAAGCATGATAATAACTAGGGTAGTGAAAAAGTCTTTTTTTTAAATTTTAGAATTTTATTTATTTTTCTAATACAGCAGGTTCTTATTAGTTATCCATTTGATACATATTAGTGTATATATGTCAATCCCAATCTCCCAATTCATCCCAACACCACCCCCACCCTCGGCCACTTTCCCCCCTTGGTGTCCATACGTTTGTTCTCTGTATCTGTGTCTCTATTTCTGCCCTTCAAATCAGTGCATCTGTACCATTTTTCTAGGTTCCACATATATGCGTTAATCTGCGATATTTGTTTTTCTCTTTCTGACTTACTTCACTCTGTATGACAGTCTCCAGATACATCATGTCTCTACAAATGACCCAATTTCGTTCTTTTTTATGGCTGAGTAATATTCCATTGTATATACGTACCACATCTTTATCAATTCATCTGTCGATGGGCATTTAGGTTGCTTCCATGACCTGGCTATTGTAAATAGTGCTGCAATAAACATTGGGGTGCATGTGTCTTTTTGAATTATGGTTTTGTCTGGGTATGTGCCTAGTAGTGGGATGGCTGGGTCATATGGTAATTCTACTTTTAGTTTTTTAAGGAACCTCCATATTGTTCTCCATAGTGGCTATATCAGGTTACATTCCCACCAGCAGTGCAAGAGGGTTCCCTTTTCTCCACACCCTCTCCAGCATTTATTCTTTGTAGGTTTTCTGATGATGCCCATTCTAACTGGTGTGAGGTGATACCTCATTGTAGTTTGGATTTGCTTTCTCTAATAATGATGTTGAGCAGCTTTTCTTGTGCTTCTTGGCCATCTGTATGTCTTCTTTGGAGAAATGTCAATTTAGGTCTTCTGCCCATTTATTGATTGGGATTTTTGTTTTTTTAAATATTGAGCTGCATGGGTTGTTTATATATTTTGAAGATTAATCCTTTGTCCTTTGATTCGTCTGAAAATATTATCTCCCATTCTGAGGGTTGTCTTTTCTTCTTGTCTGTAGTTTGCTTTGCTTTGCTTTGCAAAAGCTTTTAAGTTTCATTAGGTCCCATTTGTTTATTTTTCTTTTCATTTCCATTACTCTAGGAGGTGGATCAAAGAAGATCTTGCTGTGATTTATGTCAAAGAGTGTTCTTTCTGTGCTTTCCTTTAAGAGTTTTATAGTGTCCGGTCTTACATTTAGGTCTCTAATCCATTTTGAGTTTATTTTTGTGTATGGTGTTAGGGAGTGTTCTAATTTCATTCTTTTACTTTAGCTGTCCAGTTTTCCCAGCACCACCATATTGTCTTGATTACTGTAGCTTTATAGTATAGTCTGAAGTCCGGGAGTCTGATTCCTCCAGCTCCATTTTTTTCCCTCAAGACTGCTTTGGCTATTTGCGGTCTTTTGTGTCTCCATACAAATTTTAAGATTTTTTTCTTCTAGCTCTGTAAAAAATGCCATTGGTAATTTGATAGGAATTGCATTTAATCTGTAGATTGCTTTGGGTAGTATAGTCATTTTCACGATATTGATTCTTCCAATCCAAGAACATGGTATATCTCTCCATCTGTTTGTATCATCTTTAGTTTCTTTCATCAGTGTCTTATAGTTTTCTGCATACAGGTGTTTTGTCTCCCTAGGTAGGTGTATTCCTAGGTATTTTATTTTTTTTGTTCCAATGGTAAATGGGAGTGTTTCCCGAATTTCTCTTTCAGATTTTTCATCATTAGTGTATAGGAATGCAAGAGATTTCTGGGCATTAATTTTGTAACCTGCAACTTTACCAAATTCATTGAGTAGCTCTGGTAGTTTTCTTGTGGGATTTTTAGGATTCTCAATGTATAGTATCATGTCCTCTGCAAACAGTGACAGTTTCACTCTTCTTTTTCAATTTGTATTCCTTTTATTTCTTTTTCTTCTCTGATTGTTGTGGCTAGGACTTCCAAACTATGTTGAATAATAGTGGTGAGAGTGGACATCCTTGTCTTGTTCCTGATCTTGGAGGAAATGCTTTCAGTTTTTCACCGTTGAGAATGATGTTTGCTATGGGTTAGTCATATATGGCCTTTATTATGTTGAGGTAGGTTCCCTCTATGCCCACTTTCTGGAGAGTTTTTATCATAATTGTTGTAGAATTTTGTCAAAAGCTTTTTCCACATCTATTGAGATGATCATATGTTTTTTCTTCTTCAATTTGTTAATATGGTGTATCACATTGATTGATTTGCATATATTGAAGAATCCTTGCATCCCTGGGATAAATCCCACTTGTTCATGGTGTATGATCCTTTTAATGTTTTATTGGATTCTGTTTGCTAGTATTTTGTTGAGGATTTTTGCATCTATGCTCACCATTGATATTGGTCTGTAATTTTCTTTTTTTGTAGTATATTTGTCTGGTTTTGGTATCAGCGTGATGGTGGCCTCATAGAATGAGTTTGAGAGTGTTCCTTCCTCTGCAATTTTTTGGAAGAGTTTGAGAAGGATGGGTGTTAGCTCTTCTCTAGATGTTTGATAGCGTTCAACTGTGAAGCCATCTGGTCCTGGACTTTTGTTTGTTGGAAGGTTTTTAATCACAGTTTCAATTTCAGTGCTTATCATCGGTCTGTTCCTGTTTTCTATTTCTTCCTGGTTCAGTCTTGGAAGGTTCTATGTTTCTAAGCATTTGTCCATTTCTTCCAGGTTGCCCATTTTATTGGCATAGAGTTGCTTGTAGTAGTCTCTAAGGATGCCTTTTATTTCTGTGGTGTCTGTTTTATCTTCTAATTTTATTGATTTGAGTCCTCTCCCTCTTTTTCTTGATGAGTCTGGCTAATGGTTTATCAAATTATTTAACTTCTCAAAGAAACAGCTTTTACTTTTATTGATCTTTGCTATTGTTTTCTTTGTTTTTATTTCACTTATTTGTGCTCTGATCTTTATGATATCTTTCCTTCTACTAACTTTGGATTTTGTTTGCTCTTCTTTCTCTAGTTACTTTAGGTGTAAGGTTAGATTGTTTATTTGAGATTTTTCCTGTTTCTTGAGGTAGGCTTGTATTGCTATAAACTTCCCTCTTGGAACTGCTTTTGCTGAATCCCATAGGTTTCGGATTGTCGTGTTTTCATTGTAATTTTTCTCGAGGTATTTTTTGATTTCCTCTTTGATTTCTTCAGTGATCTCTTTGTTATTTAATAACGTATTGTTTAGCCTCCATGTGTTTGTGTTTCTTACGGTTTTTCCCCCCTGTATTTGATTTCTAATCTCAGTGTTGTGGTCAGAAAAGATGCTTGATATGATTTCAATTTTCTTAATTTAGTGAGGCTTGATTTGTGACCCAAGATGTGATCTATCCTGGAGACTGTTCCGTGTGCACTTGAGAAGAAAGTGTAATCTGCTGTTTTTGGATGGAATGTCCTATAAATATCAATTAAATCTATCTGGTCTATTGTGTCATTTAAAGCTTGTGTTTCCTTATTAATTTTCTGTTTGGATGATCTGTCCATTGGTGTAACTGAGGTGTTAAAGTCCCTTACTATTACTGTGTTACTGTCGATTTCCTCTTTTAGCAGATGCCTTATGTATTGAGGTGCTCCTATGTTGGGTCCATATATATTTATAATTGTTATATGTTCTTCTTGGATTGATCCCTTGATCATTATGTAGAGTCCTTCCTTGTCTCTTGTAGCATTCTTTATTTTAAAGTCTATTTTATCTGATATGAGTATTGCTACTCCAGCTTTCTTTTGGTTTCCATTTGCATAGGATATCTTTTTCCATCCCCTTACTTTCAGTCTGTATATGTCCCTAGGTCTGAAGTGGGTCTCTTGTAGACCGCATATATATGTTCTTGATTTTGTATCCATTCACTTGGTCTGTGTCTTTTGGTTGGAGAATTTAATCCATTTATATTTAAGGTAATTATCGATATGTATCTTCCTATTACCATTTTCTTAATTTTTTTATGTTTGTTTTTGCAGGTCCCTTTCTTCTCTTGTGTTTCCTGCTATGAGAAGTTCCTTTACTATTTGTTTTAGAGATTGTTTGGTGGTGCTGAATTCTCTTAGCTTTTGTTTGTCTGTAAAGGTTTTAATTTCTGTGTAGAATCTGAATGAGATCCTTGCCAGGTAATCTTGGTTGTAGATTAACTTCTCTTTCATCAGTTTAAGTATATCATGCCACTCCCTTCTGGCTTGTAGAGTTTCTGCTGAGAAATCAGCTGTTAACCTTATGGGAGTTCCCTTGTATGTTATTTGTCATTTTTCCCTTGTTGCTTTCAATAATTTTTCTTTGTCTTTAATTTTTGTCATTTTGATTACTATGTGTCTTGGCATGTTTCTCCTTGGGTTTATCCTCCTTAGACTCTCTGCTCCTCCTGGACTTGGGTGGTTATTTCCTTTCCTATGTTAGGGAATTTTTCGACTATAATCTTTTCAAATATTTTCTCAGGTCTTTTCTCTCTCTCTTCTCCTTCTGGGACCCATATAATGTGAATGTTTTTGCATTTAATGTTGTCCCAGATGTCCCTTAGGCTGTCTTCATTTCTTTTCATTCTTTTTTCTTCATTCTGTTCCATGGAAGTGAATTCCACCATTCTGTCTTCCAGGTCACTTATCCGTTCTTCTGCCTCAGTTATTCTGCTATTGATTCCTTCTAGTGTATTTTTCATTTCCGTTATTGTATTGTTCATCTCTTTTTGTTTGTTCTTTAATTCTTCTAGGTGTTTGTTCTTTAATTCTTCTAGGTCTTTGTTAAACATTTCTGCATCTTCTTGATCTTTGCCTCCATTCTTTTTCCGTGGTCCTAGATCATCTTCACGATCATTATTCTGATTTCTTTTTCTGGAAGTTTGCCTATCTCCACTTCATTTAGTTGTTTTTCTGGGGTTTTATCTTGTTCCTTCATCTGGTACATAGCCCTCTGCCTTTTCATCTTGTCTATCTTTCTGTGAATGTGGTTTTTGTTCCACAGGATGCAGGATTGTAGTTCTTCTTGCTTCTGCTCGAAAAATTCTTTTTGTTTGGATAAATATTTGCCTTAAACTGAGGATTCTTTCCTTAGAAACATTTTCCTTATTCCCCACTTACATAATGAAATAAAGCAGGCAAAAACTCAGGATTGTATCTATTTTATATTTAGTTATGTATATATATATATGATATAGTAAATATTTTATGTATGTATATATATTTATTTTATATATACATATAATGCTCTTGTTTTTGCTAAGCATGTTCATATTAAAATCTTTACAACAGTTTATGTTAACATTTGAAAGGGATTATTGATAAAAATTGTGCAGTGTCATTCTTTAGAATATAAATCCTAAAATTTTTTCAGTGTTTAGTTTGCAAAAAAACAATGTATACAATAGTTATATGCTTATAAAGGGTCATAATTTTTAGAAATTTAAAGTGGTTGATAACACTGGAAATTATGCAGTCATATTCCACATTTGAAATTAAACTTCTGAGGATTAATTAAAAATATTTTTATGAAAAAATATGACGATATATAAAAATTATTTTCACCATGGGCTTAATGTCTTGCCTTGAGTGAAACAGAATTATACAGCAATACATTTTATAATAAGGAGTAGAATTTCATAAGACAAAAATAATATGGGAAGTTCAATTAAATCTGGATGGCCTCCATGTGAATTCATTTACTTGAAGTTTTCTATGCTCTCATAATTTAACACTTACCAACCTTTGAATTTAGATTATTTTTAAAACATTTTACAATCATTTACTATCAACATGCCATGGACATTTTTTTGTTTTAGTTTTAGTTTTGGTTTTAAACTGTTTTTTTATTTAGCACCATCTCCTGATAGGCCTCAAAAATATTGTATTCTATTCATTTTTAGGATTAAACTTTTTTCATAAAACTTTGAATAGAAAGATTAGTGATATTTCTAACTGAAGAAAATGATATTTTGAAAAGTTTCTAAAAGTTGTGTTTTTCTAATTCTCTGAAGAGAGGCACACACAAAATTCTATGACACACACATAGAACCCATTCTTGTTTTGCTAACAAATCCAACTTCTGTAGCATTAAAAAAAGAAAAAGAAAAAAGGAAAGAATTAAACCTCAGCTACCTAATTGAGACCTGCCCTAAGAACAGAAGTATGAGAGGAAAAAAAAGAGATCTTAAGGAATTTCTCTGTGGGAAGCAGTGTCTTGCTGAATAGCCAACAAATCAAACACACAAACAAAGAGACTAGTCAAAAATCTATCACTGAGTTAGTCATGCACGTCCTTACAGTCATGAGGAAAACCATATAAATGAGTAATATGCAAAATTTCAATTTGAAATTTCCTTTGATCATTGGAGAAGCTAATGTTTCCCAACCATTTAAGGAAAAGTCAGTGGTCTTCTGAGGCAAACAGCTACTGGGAAAAGCCCCACCAAAATATGTTATAGGAGACAGAATACCAGGAAAGGCTTTATGCTGTCCCCAAACAGCAACCAGGTTAATATCTCAAGCAGCTGTCCTGATCTCTGTGGTCTATGCTTTTAACTAACTTTAATTAAGTAGAACCTTTGGTGTGCAAGGATACATATGCCTGGGATATGAATAAAAGAAACAAACAGCAGAGCCTGGCATATGGTTGCACACACATGCATCATTTGATTTTTGATTTTTTGTAAGGATATTTTAACATTCATGAGAGGTAAAAAAGATGAAAGCAGAAATAGAATTGTCTCTCTGGACTTCAACTTTTTGCCTGCTATTCCTACCATCACAGCTAGTATTAAAAAACACTACAAGTCTTAACTGTCAGATGCACAGTCTGCAACGTTTAAATGGACCCTGTGGATTTTGGTCCAAAATCAAACCAATTGGTTGCAAGCTATTTTTCTCTTTCGTTAGATGTTCTGCTGCAATATTTGCATAAATGTAACCGTGCTGTCCGTCTTTTAACTTTCACTCAATTAATTATGCTTCCAGCCCCCTGCTGATGGACAAAAATGAGACTTCATCTGCAAATAGCTTCAGCAGTTTACAGCTTATTAAATGCCAAAATCTAGTTAAGACAGTTTGAGAATTCTCATGTCAGGCATTTCAACATGCCATTTTTAACACAAAATTCTTATTAAATAAATGAACCCACTACTCCAAGTCAGGGAAAAATTTACTGGTATAAAGGTAATGAACAGATTAGAATTTTATACAAATTGTGTACTTAGCATATGTGGCTTACTCTGAGCACGCTTAATTGGTTTGCCTAATAATGAAACTGCTATGAGAAAGTTGACAAGAAAATGGTCTCTACAAATTACAAACAGCTTTCATCTATGGAACCACCTTTTATAATTTATATAGAAGTCTGTGTATGATCTGAAAAAAAGCAGATGAATCAGAGTTATATACTCAAATATTCTTTTAAAAGTAACTTTTCTCCTACTTCGCATGACAGGTTTTACATATTGCATCAAACATCTGGTGCATTCACAAGCTAGTATTCTTTATACCATTTGAGGTTAGCTCTTCATTTAAGCCAGAAAGAGAAGGAAAGAATAATATATTCAGTAAAGCCAGACAAATAGATAAAGCATACAACATTTTGCCTTCAACTATGAAAGGATTGAAATAATTCTTTCTGTAATTCTGTGTGATAATTGACCTCCCTACATCCCCATGAGCACACCTATAAAATTAGATAAAATCAAACATCCTTGAGAAACATATTTTTTCATCAGGCGTCTGGCATAAAACACTTTACGTGTTTCTGTACACACTATATTCTCAATGTCTATTTTAGAATGATATTTTTATTAATAAGATATATGCAATTAAATTTTCTTATTTTGGGGAAGAGAGAAAAAGCATTCTATTTGTTCCACTTGAAGAAAGTAAAATATTTACTAAAGTATGTTTTCATTTAATTCAGCATTAAGAATAGTTATTGTCACAGAAAAATCAGGTTAGGTTCTTATGGCAATAGGCCAGCACTCTTTAATCTGAAGTTGTGGATTTCCTTCTTCAATCTTACGGCATATCATATGGTACTCTACTGTGTTAGATTTTATTGACAAATTGCATCATGTTTATGCTCTTTTCTTATAAACTACCATGATAGAGCTGAATGTGACATGATGATTTATGACAGAAATGTCAGGGATTATTTTAAAAGCAATTTCTGTCTGATCATATACCAATTAACAGCTTTCATAACAAATTCCTAAATACGTAGTTGGCATTTGATCAAAAGGAACATATTTCATTGCTTATAGTTGAATATTTTGGACATATTAAGGAAATTCATGTTTCCACTCAATGGCTATGACTGTGGAAACATTCAATGGCTACCAGTATTGCTCTGACAAAAAATGATATTATACATTACTTCAATAACATGTTATCACCCCCCTTTCTAGAGCTTCTGATAAAAGAGGGGAAAATACAATAAAAATAATTCAGGTATTTTCTCTTAAATTTTAATGAATCCTTATGATTTCTTATATATGTTATTAGCAACCAAAAAGATAGACTTCTAGAACTAAAAGGAATTTAAGTAATTTTGCTAACCCAGAAGAAAGAAAAATTTAAAGTTGGTGGAGGCTTATACAAACTTGCATACAAACTTTGTGAAAATATATAAATTATGTTACAGATGTGGTTAAACTGTTCTAGAATATCTTGAGATTTTTTTTTCTGTGGGTAATTTGTAGGCAGCAAGTGGTAAATGGAACCAATTTTGCTTGATTGACTTTTTTGTTGTTTTTTGGCTAAAAATGTAAGAATTTTTCACTTTCTCAATCCTCAGAAAGACTTGAAGACTTTACAAGATTTAGTCATAGGCAGATGATTTGACCGTTTTATCTGCTGCAGTTAAATTCTGAAATACTGTCTTGCGAGAGGGTCACAGATACATAACTCTAGTGCCATGGATAGAACATATAATTTATTAGAAAAAAAAAAACTTATATGCACAGAAGTAGCAGGATGCACACAGTCCTGTGAAGTTCCATTACTCCATAGCATAAACCAGGCATAGGTGTTCTACATGTCAGGGCCAAGGTTCCAGCAGAGGAGGCCTGCCTTAACCAGCAGCCTGGAGATAGAATGTGATGGAGGGAGGGGCACTCCCAGAAGGGACCAGCCTCTCTCTCACCTTCACCCCATTGTTTTATATATTTATAGATGAGCCTAAGAGGTTAGAGGACACTTGAATAAAAGATATCTATCATCAAGGAGTCTCCATACCCAGAAACACCACTAAGGATCTTGTAGATTTAGGGTGCTTATCTTGACTGCCAGGAATGATGAAATCAGTCCAAGGCCCTGACTCTCTTCAGACTGGCTTAGATCAACTGAGACAGATCTCTGCTAAGAAACCAAAGAGGGTAGGAAATAGACTCTTAAGCCATCCAGAATAGTCTCTAGTCAAATAGAAACTTACTCTCAGTCTTTTAATGAACTTTAAATGTTCTTTTAGCTCCTCTTTCCTGTTCAGGAACTTCACAAAATCAATTATATTTATAGTTTAAAAAGTTATATCTTGTTGTCTTATACTCTTCCAGCTTCCTGCTTTTTTCCCCCTGTATAGCCAAACTACTGTGAAGAGTTGGCTATAATTACTCTTTCGCTCACCAGCCTCTAGACAAAACTGGCTTCTACTGTATCACTCCATTGAATCAGTTCTCACTAGGGCCACTGATTACTTCCATAACTCTAAATCCTGAGTATATTACTCAGGCTTCAACTATTTTTTTGTAAAGTAGTCTCTTCTCTTGGTTACTTTGACGCTATACTCTCCAGGTTTTCCTAATTCTTCATGACTACAACATTGCACATTTCTTTGCAGATTCATTCTCTGTAACCTGACCACTATATAGTGGAGATCTGTGAGGCTTGATTTTATTCCATATTTTCCTCTCTTCTAGATACTCTCTAGGCAATTTCATCCATGCCCATGGTTTCAATTATTATCTATGGGTTCATGGCTTCCAAAGCCATAGTCTCATTCCACAGTACTCCTCTGAGCTCCAGAAATGGATATCTCCTGGCTAACGGATATTTCTACTTGGATTTCTCAAAGACATCTCAAACCTAACAAGTCTAAGACAAAAACCATGATTTGCAACCCAACACTGGTTTTCTGGTGCTCTTCTAAAACAGTGAGTGACAACACAAAATATCCAATTAGAACTAACTCCTAACACATACCTCTTCCATTCAATACCCAATATCTCAGCAAGTCCTGTCAATTTTACCTTTTAACTATCTCCTAAATTTACACATGTCTCTCCATCACCACATCCATTACCAGTCTTACCTAACAATAACATTTGCTTAGATTGTCCCTGTAGCCTGGCCTTTCCTCTTTTCATCTAAGTACCTATGCTTCAGCTGGACTTAAATTTTCAAAATCAAAGCTTACCATTAAATCCCACACACATTAAATCCTTCAGTGACTTTCCATTTTTCATTGAATAAATTCCTTAACACAGGTGAGGATGACTTTTGTGATCATAACCCTATTTATCTTTTTAGTCTCCTCTTGTGCCACTTCACTTATTCCTCTTTGCCATCTGGGCTCTAGGAATTCATTCTGATTTCTAGAAATATATAACATGTCTGCTTCCCACACCTTCTGCCAATACCAAGGTCTCCCCATATTGTCGGCAGACTCTCTCAGGGTAGAAGTCAAGTGCTAACAACTGGTTTTGAGGCCATTTCTCTAGCTTCATGGAAGCCGGAGGATATGACTCTTGAGCTAACCTTCAATGTAACATGAAATCAAGGCATCTATAGACAAGAAACGGGATCCTTGATAAATGAGAACCTGATTGAGAATACTATGTGCAGAAGTAAGCACCTGTACCTTACTTGCAATTTATTGCAAAACCAGTACCTGTTATTAATGAGATGCATCTGCACTGGAGAATGGATTCTATTCACATTATCTCCGAGGGATACAGGACCAGTAGAACATAAAATCCAATGGGACTCATGACTTATTGATTCCCTATCATGAGGTGGCTTGCACTCACCTATTCCTACTCTTTGGCACTGTAGGCATCCCCAGTGTAGAGTTCCTGAGTGCCATGAGGCCACTACTATGCCTTTGTCATGAACTTTGTATGTTTGCCTACCCTGTTACCTCTCTTAAAGCAAAATAAATCGGTGTTGGGTGAAATCTATTGTATCTGATGTATTTTATTATCAATCCCAACTCAGGAACACAGGTGCTAGACAAGCAAAATAGATGTGCCACAAGGAGATAGACTCTTACCTGCACTGTACTAACGTAAATATTCCTCCTCATCCTAATTTCATCCTCATCTCCATTAATATTTCCTCTGTGAAAACATCTTTAAATGCCAATTTAGTTTACAAGTTCTCATGGAACTTTCCTTCAGATCAAAATATCTGTCTAAAATTAACACCTTTTTGTATGACTCTTTTAATATTACCTTCTCATAAGTCCCAGGAAAGTGGGCACCATATCTGTTACATCATATCCCCAAGTATCTCCAAACACAAACACTATGCCTGGTGCGTGGGAGAAAGTTAGTAAGTACTTTTTAAATGGAAGAATGCAGAGCAGGTGCTGTGATATCTTATATCATAGGGATCTGCTCTAGTCTAATAACCTGGGGATTATTATTACATTCCTGGAGGAAGTAACATTAAGTTAGAACCTGAAGTTTGAGTAGTGATTGGGGAAATTAAGAATATTACATTTCAGGCAAGAAAATATCTATTAATGCTGTAATATATGGGGTGTGAGGACCATGTCACATTCAAGTAATTGAAAAAAAAATCCAGTGTGGTCAGATTATAACTAATAAAATTGTGAGGCAGGAAGAGACTGTAGAGTTAAGCAGGAGTCAAATCAGGAAAGCTTTTTTATTTTAAATTTTCTTTTTTGACTACACCGCAGGGCATGTGGGATCCTAGTTCCCCAACCAGGGATTGACCCCGCACCCCTTGTATTGCAAGCATGGAGTCCTAACCACTGGAGGCCAAGAAGTCTGAATCAGGAAAGTTTTAATGGCTATGTTAAAGACTTTGTTATACAATTTAGTTAATAGAACTCACTGAAGAAATGTAAAAATTAGATAATGAAATTTTTTTTCCCTTTCTATCCAACTTGGATCCTAATTCTTAGCCTAATTCTTAACACATTTCACTAGTAATATCCTTTACAACTTCTTAGAATTATGTTTCCATGTCTGTTATTGGTACATGTTTTACTTTAGGTAAGCTAGCATTTATAAGTTGCAAAATCTGAGTGACTTAATACAAAGGAATTTTATTTTTCAGTTACATAGTTAAAGTTGGTGTAGCTGATGGGTGAGAAGCTTTCATCCATATAATTTTTTAGAAAACTTAGTATCCTTTCATCTTGTGACTCTTCTAAATTTTTGGCCAACATAGACACAAATTTCTTCCACTCATATTTCACTGTCAACATCATGGCTACATTTAATACAGGGGGACTGGGAAATGTAATATAGCTGTGTTCCAGGAAGAAGGGAGAAATGCTGATCTTGATAGAGATTTAGCAATCTCTGTCACAGTTGCTCACAAATATCTGTGCAAACTATACTTTCCATAGACAGAAAATACTCATCCTCTCTCCAAAGGACACAATAAAAAATTACATTGATTCTATGAATGCAGTTCAGTGTCAAGCATCACAGTTTTCTCCAAGAGATCTGAATATGGGTTCTCTTAAGTTAATTTAAATATTTGTTATCTACTCCCCACCTTATACTCTCCAGCCCCTCTATACTCTCAAATGTCAACCAGGGACAAGAAAATACAACTAAAACTCTTTTCAGGAAAGGGAAAGTTGTGGACCCAAAGAAGTCTCTGTCTGTTAGTAATAATGAAATGCTTCTGGGCAGGCATTGTAAGGCAACTTCCCCGCCAGGGGGAGTTTCCTTGATCACCTCCCTCTGCTTATATTAATTTTCTGAGAGTGCTGGAACCACAGGTGCATGAATCATGCATGTAGGAAACCTGCTTGCTTGTCCTAAACACACCATTTGAATTGTTATATGAGAAAAAAAAAAACACTACTGTTTGAGATGTACATTTTGGGGGTCTATTGGTTACAAGAGCTGGCATTTCTTAGGCTAGCCATATGCATTGCAAAAGCAATGCCAGTTTGTGACCAAGGCCATGATGTAGGAAGGAGAAAGCATTTCCTATATGGGGGCATTGCAGCATACCAGGAAGAACCAAGAACATTAATGCTGTGACTAATTCTGTTGGCCAGTTTACAATAGATAATGTGGGAATTGATAAAGATTATAATTTAATTTATTCAAGGAATGCTGTGTGGTTTTAAAGAGAAAAACAGTACTACTTACAAATAAAAGCTTTCCCTCAAAGAGAAGCAGAATTGACTTAATAAAAGTGATAAGTGTGCATTGATTAATCACTAGTCCATTGGGGGAAAATGATAAATATAGACTCTGAAACTCATAATATTCTCAAGGTGAAGTTCAAATTTATGGATTTGTGCATTTCTTGAATTAAGAAATATGAAATTTAAAATGTAAGAGCATTTGAAGAAAAATTAAATATTTATATAAAATAAAATTGCAAAAATACAGATCATTAGAAATTCACATATTGCAAAGTATTTTCTCCTAAATGAGTGCAGATTATCTGTTTGCTTGTTCATGGCACCATAGACGACTTTTGTCACAATAGCTCTGGGAAAATAAACATATAAAACAAACATATATTTTGGGGACTAGTTACAATCAGGTTCAAATCCAATAATAAAGAAACCCAATCATTTCTTTGTGTCTTATTCCATCCTTTGTCCTCAATTTCTAGATACTCAGAGCTCACTGCTACCTACTCAGGCACACTTCAGTCTTATTGGCCTTTGGGAATATAGTTCATTCAGTAGAACATTCCTAATGTCTTCCTTTCTCTTCCCCTAATCAAACTATCTGCTGTATGTCTCCTTCCTTGAGAATCTTGCATTTTCTTATTTGAGAGTTAATTTGATAAATGCACATTGTTAATTTTGAGTGTCTGTTCATAATTTAAAGTGTATTTTATGTTTTTATAGGTAGTATCTGTCAATCACACAGAGTTTTCCCGAAGACATGGCCTTAATTCACAAGAATAACATTAAATATAGAAAGAAAGGCAATCTTCAGGGACTTCAAATTTGCCTTCTTCTCTAGTCCACATATTCATTTTTTGAGCACTGTGTCATACACACGAGTGTGTATTAATATTATCTCTCTACACCCTCCTCTCTAGCCAATGTATGCTTTTGCAATCTACAGAGTATGACATGTTCTCTTACCTCTGAGTCTTTGGAGATGATGTTTCTCTTAAGCAGAGATTCTCTGCAAGAAGTCTTGTGCTTGATCTTCAATAAATTTTTCAATACAACTCAAGATCACTTCTGTATGATGGCATCTTCCATTCCTGCCTGCTACCCATCAGGTTACCCACTGAGCCCCATCTTCTAATATATCAATTACCACATTTTATTGTAACTTTTTAAATTCACCCTTCTTATCACTAAAATTTGTAAGTTTACTGAGGGCCGGAATTTATCTTTGAATCTTTGTAGAAATCAGAACTTTATCTTGGTAATCAGTACAAAGAAATGTTTGTGGAATGGGTGAATGAATGAATGCAAAGTTAAATCTGTGGTGGGAACATTGTGCTGGGTAAGCTCTTTATAATAAAATAGTCAAAGCCAATATGTGAATTAGTGAGAGGTGACATGTGCAAATTATAATGTTTGATCAGTTGAAGGTAACCGAATTGTGATAGACTGCCTTTTCTTTCGTGATTATAGAGTGAAATATTCCAAAGAACACATTAGTTGACATTCATAATCTTTCTGAAATTCACTGTGTAGCATTAACATTATTTCCCTTTGATAGACAGAATGTTTCTGAGCCATCATAATCACCCTATTTTTTGTTTATTTTACCAGTGGCATGAGGAGCACAAACTGACCTTAGGCCAGTTTCAAGAAATCCCGAGTTCAGTGGCATTATTATTGGGCCCATCAAATTCTTCCTCCCTGGAACACTCAAGTCTCACAGCTTGTAACTAGATATAATCATGAGAGACATCACCCACACTTTCACCCCCTGTTATCTCTATCTGGAACAAATAAACATCATACATTTTACTCTGTCACAAAGCATATATCATATGTTATAAGAACACTTCAGCCTCAAGATATTTTTCATCCTTAGCAGTAGCTAAGTAGCTGTATTGAATAGGCCTTTCTACTCTTCTGCAAGGCCTTTTGATTCTAAAATAGCCAAGATAACCATTAGATAATCAAGTGCCTGCTAAGACCAGTGAATTACAAAGGAATTATCCCATTACCTCACACTGGGAAGTAATTTGGATACTGTGGTTTGCAGGATATCATTCAAGACAGGAAAATAAATTCTAGTAAAAAATAAGTGCCTATTATAGTAAGGAAACATTGCTAACTGTGTCCTCCTCCTGATGGAAGGGGCTAGTATAATCAATCTGCTAAAGACTGGCAGTGTAGAACTATGTCAGGAACTCTGGGGTTCTCAGTGTTTGGAACTCATCAGTGAGTCTAGTGAACTCACCCTTGGCCATGAAATGTTTGTGTTTTTCAGATTATCCTTAACTACCAGTATATAATTTCTATGAGAACAAGCTTCTTTTTTGTTTTGTGTTTTTTATTACTTTCATTGCTGCATCATCAGAGCTTGGACTAGGGTCTGGCACATGATAGGAACTCAATAAAGATTTGTTGAATTAATAATACTAATCTTTGTATCCATGGGTGCTTTGTTTTTGAATCCAGTTTTTGGTATCAGTAGGCTGGCAGAAAAGGCAAATAACAATCATTCTTAGTATGGGTTATCCTGATCTTTCTATTATTTAAAAAATATATATCATCCTTGTTGCATGTCTTTAGGTGAGAATTCACAACAGAAATGAATATTCTCAGACCCCTGGCCATTCTAAAGTGTCCAAACTGTGGATCCCTTCCCCATCTTCCTTGAAACTAATCATCACACAACACTGGCTATTGCACAAGAATCTATGTATAGCTCTATCCCATCCTGTCTTTTTAAATAACTTAATAACTATATACATTTGCAGTTATGCTCATTTAGAAGATTTCTTCCTTCACTAGTCTGTATGGGCTCCAGAATCTGGACTTTAATGCTGGTTTTTCATTCAAAGACTTGATTTATTTATTTTTTCATTATCAAGATTTTGCATAGAAATAAATTCCTGATGTGATGATTGGAGAGAAAACTTCTAGAAGTTTATTGCTGTTTTTGCATGCCAGAGGAAACTCACCTGATAAGCTGGAACTGATATGGTTTCTTTAACTTAATGGAAGAACCTGGTTGTCAGAGATTAAGTGACATAGGACAGATTTTAACAATCACATTGCTGGGAATAAATTGATACTGAGACTTTTGGTTATGGCCAATGAATTATGGGGTTCCCAGAAATAAATCCAACAGGCAGAGTACCAAGGCCTCATGAGATTTATATAACAACCAAAATAAAAGGAAAAAAATAAAACGTCTTCCAGTTTTGGCAAACAGAAGACTTCAGACACCATATTAGAAATTCATGGTCCTTTTTCCAATTTTATGCACTTGAGTCACTTCACAATCCAGAGTTCTTGAATAAAGAGTAGGCAGGTTCCTTGAGGAAGGACTCTGTATTCATCTTTTACACAAACAAAAATAATAGGTGCTCCTCATTTTTTGCTTTATACCCTCTCCAGTAGCTCAGAGGAAATTTCAGCTCATTATTTCTGTATGATAAGTAAACACTATTTCATTTCACACTTTTTACGTTGAAATTTTTCCTCTTCCATTTTAGACTGTATATCACCCCCTGACACACAAACAGAATTATAAAGTCTTAGAAAGCTATGATCAAGTTTTATCCATTTTTCCACTTTATACCTTTCCATGTTTGCTGCATTGTATCGAATTGAAACTATAATTCCTTTCAAAGTTGTTTTCTCTGCCTAAAAAACAATGAACCACAATAAAGCCTATTTTAGAAATGTGTTTTCCCTCAATTCAACATGCTTTTGTACTTAACGAGTTCCCACATAATGATACAACTAAGGAAGAATATGTGGAAGTTCCCAAATCTTTGGATATGGTGAAATGGCGTGTTATTTAACAATGGAAACAAATAGTCTGCCTATGATTATATGCTTCATATCTTCTTTCTATATTGACACTGTTGAGCCATAGACATGTATATCTGCCAACTAACCACTGAGACCAACTATTAGTGTAGCAGAGAGGGCAAACATAGTGTAGCAGAGAGGGCAAGCAGAAAAGAAGAAAGAAGCAACTGTATCGCACTCATGATTAGTAGAAGAGAAGGAAGTGTAGCATTACAAGAGAAGGGAATTTGAAAGCATTCAGTTTTGATACCCCCAAATACATCAATAGGTTTTTCATAATTTGGAAAATATAATTATATTTTATTAAAATTAGTAAGTTGACTTTCACATAAAACCAAAATTCTTAAGTGTGAAATATGAAACATCATTATCTGGCCTGCACCCAAATTCTCTAGCTTCTTCATTACCAGTTATATTGAATTACTTGAATTTTGAATCATTTTCTTTTTTCAATTCTATGCCTTTTGCAAAGGCATATGGCTTTCATACTTCTTCATCTTTTCAGCTTCTATTCTCATCCTTTGGGTTTTCTAGAAGCAGATACAAGATTAGGTTTAGGAAAAACTGGTAGAGAAGTGGGAAAGTTGGACAGGGAAGATATAAGAAAAAGCAAAATGTGTGCTGTCAAGCAAGTTGATACTGAAGGTAACTGGATATTAATGCTGTGGGAACTCTGGTGACATGGAAGAAAGGAGCCTGGAGCTGTCTCACAAGAGGATTAATGGCACTAAGTATTAATTCACTTACTTCTGGCAATCATTGTCTAGTCAGTCACTCATTTATTTTTAAAACTTTGTTTACCTAAATTATCTCTCTTATGCCAGAAATATTTATTGTCAAATTCTTATTTATCTTCGTTGTTCTGTTTCACCTTGTGGACAAAAGCTCAGATTTCTGAAAATAATTATACTATGAAAAAATAGAACTCTACAATGCAAATTTGAAATGTAAATACATACTTCCAAATCTTTGTTTTTATGAAAAAAATCATTAGAAGAATATTCATAAGAAGCAAAATGAAAGTCTATATATTCAACCTTATCTTTCATAGTTGTTTTCAAAGCTATTCTGGAAAATTAATTTGAAAACAAGGTAAGTGATTTTAGCAAAGGTGCTCTGCAAGTTATGTTCTGCTTTGTTTGGGTTCTCCATGAGAGTGGAGAAAATTCTTCATTATTTTAGTTTTCATTTACTTTTTACTGTTATAATGCCAAATTATATACAGTATATCACAGTAAAAGCAAACATGTTAACCTTATGGTGCTTTTTTGTGTTGATGATGATGTTTTTCATTGTTTGTTTTTGCAACAAATCATTATGGTAGCAATGGGAAAAATAAACCTTGTAAAACATTTTATCACCTATTCATCTTAAAGTTTCATATATTTCAATGTGGTGCAATATTGCAGTACAGAATTATGCAAACTAAAAGGCACTTGCAGAAAAACTGATTGTTATTATAGAGACTGAGGAATGAAAGCAGACAAAGGAAGTCACCTGTGCTATGCTGCGGCAAAAAGTTTTACAGCACTCAAAATCTAGTTACGTTAATAACTCAGTCATGATCAAATACATATTTTCATTATGTGTACATTTGCGGGCCCTTGCTGGCAATTAAGATATCGACAGGATGAAAATAAAACAAAGCTAAGAGCAAGTGACACACAAAAAATACAATAGAGTATTAGACTATACTAAAAATAGTTTGTAAATCATTTTGAAAAATGTGAGCAACTGTTGATCCCAGAAGAATCTACGTAAAATAAAAGATCCAAATATCAAATCTAAGTGATGCTGAATAATATTTGCTCATTTGGACTATGATCATCATATTTAAAACTCTAGATGCCAATCTTTAATTGATATAACTCTTACATCTTTTTACCCCCGTATAAGTGTACACAATGTAAAAAATAAAAGCCCTCTCAAAGGGTTGTTGAGGCTCTTCTTAGCATCACTTCTCAAGGTGTACACTTTGGGCCACCTAACTCAGAAACAAACAGTTGCATGCTAGCTGACCATGACAGAACCCATCTGAGACCAACTAAATGAAAATCACAAAGGGGCAGTGGTGGGGAATCCACATTTTTAACAGGGTCTGCTGCTGATCCTTGTCACGTAATGGCTATAGTAGGGAAGATTTAGGTGGGACTTTAATTATTATAAATTTATTATATTCTGACATACTTTCTCAAGTATTTGAACATTAAAATTTCAAAAGATTTTGAAAGATCTTTCTCTAATCAAAATAAAAGATCTTTACAAAATAATATTATATTAATAATAAACATGTTTTCCATAAGACTTCAGCAAAAGAGAGAGTGTTTCAAACTAGTATGAAAGATAGTGGAATTTCAAAATATTTTAAGTTCTCTTTAAGGAATGCTCATTGTTTTTCATCTCTTCATATATATATATATATATATATATATATATATATATTTATTTATTTATTTATTTATTTATTTATTTAGGGCTGTGTTGGGCCTTCATTTCTATGCAAGGGCTTTCTCTAGTTGTGGCAAGCGGGGGCCACTCTTCATCGCGGTGCGCGGGCCTCTCACTATCGCGGCCTCTCTTGTTGCGGAGCACAGGCTCCAGATGCGCAGGCTCAGTAGTTGTGGCTCACGGGCCTAGTTGCTCCACGGCATGTGGGATCTTCCCAGACCAGGGCTCGAACCCGTGTCCCCTGCATTGGCAGGCAGATTCTCAACCACTGTGCCACCAGGGAAGCCCATATATATATATATTTTTTTTTTAAATGAAGTATAGTTAATTTAAAATATTACATTCGTTTCAAGTATACAGCATAATGATTCAATATTTTCATAGATTACACTTTGCTAAACGTTATTACAAAATAATGACTATAATTCCCTGTGCTGAACAATATATCCTTGTTGCTTATCTATTTTATACATAGTAGTTTGTAACTCTTAAATCCATACCTCTATCTTGCCCCTCCCTACTGGTAACCACTAGTTGGTTTTATATACCTGTGAGTCTGTTTCTGTTTTGCTATATACATTCGTTTTATCTTTTAGAGTCCACAAATAAGTGATATCACATAATATTTGTCTTCTCTGTCTGACTTATTTCACTAAGCATATTTTCTAGGTCCATCCATATTGCTGCATAAGGCAGAAATTCATTCTTCTTTTTTATAACTGAGTAATATTCCATTATATATGTATTCCACCTCTTCTTTATCATTTGTCTATTGATAAACACTTGGTTTGCTTACATATATGGCTATTGTAAATAATGCTGCTATGAACATTGGAGAGCATGAATCTTTTTGAATTAGTGGTTTCATTTTTCCAGATATATACCCAGGATTGGAATTGCTGGATCGTATGGTAGTTCTGTTTTTATTTTCTGAGGAACCTTTATACTGTTTTCCATAGTGACTGCACCAATACACATTACCACCAACAGTATATAAGGGTCCCCTTTTCTCCACATCCTCTCTAGTTATTTATAGACTTTTTGATGATAGCCATTTTGACAGGTATGAGGTGGTATCTCATTCTTGTTTTGATTTACATTTCTCAAATAATTAGTGGTGTGGAACACCTTTTCATGTGTCTGTTAGCCATCTGGATGTCTTCTTTAGAAAAATGTCCATTCAGGTCTTCCACCAATTTTTTTTTTTTTTTTTTTTTTTTTTTTTTTGGTACGCGGGCCTCTCACTGTTGTGGCCTCTCCCGTTGAGGAGCACAGGCTCCAGACGTACAGGCTCAGTGGCCATGGCTCACGGGCCTAGCCGCTCCGCGGCATGTGGGATCTTCCCGGACCGGGGCACGAACCCGTATCCCCTGCATCGGCAGGCAGACTCTCAACCACTGCGCCACCAGGGAAGCCCCCACCAATTTTTTATTGTTGATTTTTTTTTATATTAAGTTGTATGAGCTGTTTTTATATTTCAGATATTAACCCCATGTCAGTCATATCATTTGCCTATATTTTCTCCAATTTAGTAGAATGTCTTTTTGTTTCTTTGATGGTTTCCTTTGTAGTGCAAAAGCTTTTAGATTTAATTGGGTCCCATTTATTTATTTTTGTTCTTATTTCTGTTGCCTGGGAGATAGATAAAAAATATTGCTATTATTTATGTCAAAGAGTGGTCTGCCTATGTTTGCATCTAGGAGTTTTATGATTTTGAGTATTACATTTAGGTTTTTAATCCATTTTGAGTTTATTTTTGTATACGGTGTGAAGAAACGTGATCTCATTCTTTTACATGTAGCTGTCCAATTTTCTGAACACCACTTATTGAAGAGACTGTCTTTTCTTCATTGTATATTCTTGCCTCTTTTGTTGTAGGTTAATTGACCATAGGTGTGTGGGATTATTTCTGGGCTGTCTATTCTGTTCCATTGATCTATGTGTCTGTTTTTGTGCCAGTACTGTGCTGTTTTGATTATTTAGCTTTGTAGTATAGTCTGAAGTCAGGGAGGGTGATGCCTCCAGCTTTATTCTTTTTTCTCAAGATTGTTTTGGCAACTTGGGGTCTTTTTTTTGTTCCATGTAATTTTGGGATTATTTGTTCTAGTTTTGTTAAAAATGTCATGGGTATTTTGATAAGGATTGCATTAAATCTGTAGATTGCTTTGAGTAGTTTGGCCACTTAAAAAATATTAGTTCTTCCAATCCAAGAGTACGAGATATATTTCAATTTCTTTGTATCATCTTCAATTTCCTTCTTCAATGTTTTACAGTTTTCAGAGTATAGGTATTTCACCTTCTTGGTTAAATTTATTTCTTTCTATTTTGTTCTTTATGATGAGATTTTAAATGAGATTGGTTTTCCTTGTTTTTTTCTTTCTGAGAGTTCATTGTTGGTGTGTAGAAAAGCAACATATTTCTGTGTATTAATGTTGTATCCTGCAACTTTACTAAATTCATTTGTTCTAATAGTTTTTTGGAAGACTTTAGTATTTTCTATACATAGGATCATGTCATCTGCAAATAGTGACAGTTTTATTTTCTCCCTTCCAATGTGGATGCGTTTTATTTCTTTCTCTTATCTGACTGCTGTGGCTAGGGCTTCCAATAATATGTTAAATAGAATTGATGAAAGTGGGCATCCTTGTCTTGTTCCTGAATTTAGAGGAAAGTCTTTTAGCTTTTCACCATTGAGCATGATGTTAGTTGCGAGTTTGTCATAAATGAACTTTATTATTTTGAGGTATGTTCCTTGTATACCCACTTTGATAAGAGTTTTATCATGAATGGATATTGAATTTTGTCAAATGCTTTTTCTGTGTCTATTGAGATAATCAGGGTATTTTTATCCCTCTTTAATTAATGTAGTATATCACACTGATTGATTTGCAAATATTGAACAATTCTTGCATCCCTGGGATAAATGTCACTTGATAATATCGTATGATCCCTTTTATATATTGTTGGCTTTGGTTTGCTAATATTTTGTTGAGGAATTTTGCATCTAAATTTATTAGAGTTATTGGCCTATAATTTTCATTTTTTTGTCTTGTTTTGGAACAGGACAATGGTGGCCTTGTAGAATGTATTTGGGGATGTTCCATCCTCTTCAACTTTTTGGAATACTTTGAAAAGTATAGGTGTTAGTTCTTCTCTATATGTTTGGTAGAACTTCTCGGTGAAGCTGTCCAGTCTTGGACTTTTGTTTGCTAGGAGTTATTTTAAATTACAAATTGAATTTCACTACTAGTGATTTGTTGCTTCAAATTGTCTGTTTCTTCTTATTCAGTCTTGGCAGGTTGTATGCTTCTAGAAATTTGTGCATTTCTTCTTGGTTGTCCAATATTTTGGCATGTAACTATTATAGTACCTTCTTATGACCTTTTTTAATCTCTGTGATATCAGTTGTTATTTCTCCTCTCTCATTTCCTATTTTGTTTATTTGGGTTCTTTCTCTTTTCTTCTTAGTGAGCCAAGCTAAAGTTTTATCAATTTTGTTTATCTTTTCAAAAAACCAGCTCTCAGCTCTTAGTTTTACTGATCTTTTCTATTATTGTTGGGTTTTTTGGGTTTTTTTTTGGTCTCTGTTTTATTTATTTCCTCTTGGGTCTTTAGTATTTCCTTCTTTCTGCTGACTTTGGGCTTTGTTTGTTCTTCTTTTTCTAATTCTTTCAGATGGTAGCTTAAATTGCTTGAGATTTTTCTTGTTTCTTGAGGTAGACCTGTATTGCTATAAACTTCCCCCTTAGAACTGCTTCTGCTGCATCCTATAGATTTTCGAGAGTTTATTTCCATTTTCATTTCTCTCTAGTTATTTTCTGATTTCCTCTTTGATTTCTTAATTCACGCATTGTTACTTTAGCAGCAGGATATTTAGTCTCCACATGTTTGTTCTTTTCTCATTTTTCTTTCTGTAATTGATTTCTAGTTTCATACTGTTGCAGTCAGAAAAAAAATGCTTGATATAATCTCTACCCTCTTAAATTTGTTGAGACTGCTATTGTGGCCTAGCATATGATCCATCCTAGAGAACATTCCATATGCACTTGAAAACAATTTGTATTTTGCTGCTTTTGGATGTAATATCCTCTAGATATCTTTTAAGTATAACTGATATACTGTGTCCTTAAAATCACTGTTGCCTTATTTATTTTCTGTCTGGATGATCTGTTCGTTGATAAGTGGTTTGTTAAAGTACCATATTATTATTTTGTTATTGTCATTTTTTCCCTCTATGCCTGTTATATTTGTTTTATATATTTAGGTGCTACTCTGTTGGGTGCATATATGTTAATGGTGCAATATCCTCTTCTTTACTGATCCCTTTATCATTATATAATGCTCTTCTTTGCCTTTTGTCATAGCCATTAATTTAAAGTCTATTTTGTCTAAGTATTGCTTTCTTGTCAGTTCTGTTTACATAAAATATATATTTCCACCCCCTTACTTTTAGGCTGTTTGTGTCTTTAGCTCTGAAGTGAATCTCTTGTATGCATATAGATGGGTGCTGTCTTTTTTTTTTTTTACTTGACTCCAGTCAGCCACCCTATGTCTTTTGATTAGAGAATTTAGTCCATTAACTTTTCAAGTAATCATTGATAGGTATGTACTTATTGCCATTTTATTCCTTGTTTTCCAGTTGTTTTTGTAGTTCTTCTCTCTTTATTTTTCTTCTTTTTGCTTCTTTCCTTGTGATTTGATAATTTCCTTTAGTAGTTTGTGTGTTGTTCCTTTCTTTTTAGCTTTTGTGTGTCTGTTGTAGATTTTTTACTTGTGGTTACCATGGGGCTCATATATGTTGACCTATAAATATATCTGCTTTTTTTTTGAAAACTAGTAGTCATTCAAACACACACTTTTACTCCACTCCCCCACATTTTGTGCTTTTGATGTCATATTTTACATCTTTATGTTTGTCCTTTGTTTTGTAGTTATAGTTACCTTTACAATTTTTTAAATTTTAATCCTTCTTACTAGCTTATTTAAGTGCTTGATCCTCATACCTTACTATATATTTTCTTTTCCTACTGAGATGTTCCCTTTCCTATAGATTACTTTTTCCACTTAGAGAAGACCCTCTAACATTTTTGGCGGGTTGGTTATTAATGAACTGTTTAATTTTTTGCTTGTCTGAGAAGTTCTTTATCTCTTCTTCAATCCTAACTGCTAATCTTGCCGGGTAGAGTATCCTAGTTTGCATGTTTTCCCTTTCACTTCTTTGAATATGTCATGCCGCTCCCTTCTGGCTTGCAAAGTTTCTGTAGAAAAACAGATGATAGCCTTATTGGGTTCCCTTGTTTATGCCTCTTTGTTTTTCTTTTGCTTCCTTTAAGAACACTCTCTATCTTTAACATTTGCCATTTTAATTATGATACGCCTTGATGTGGGTCTGTTTGGCCTCTCTGTGCTTCCTGTACCTGGATATCTGTTTCCTTCTTCAGGTTTGTGAAGCTTTCAGCCATAATTTTCTCAAACACATTTTCAAATACATTTTCAATCCCTTTCACTCTCTCCTCTCCTTCTGGGACTCCTATAATGCAAATATTTGCACACTTAATGTTTTCCCAGAGATCTTTTAAACTCTTCTCATTTTTTAAAGTTTGTTTTTCTTTTTGTTGTTGTGATTGAGTAATTTCCAGTATTCTAGATTCTAGATCACTTTCTTCATTTCTGATTGAGTCTTTATATTTTCTAGTTTCTTGTTAAAATTCTGACTATGTTCATCTATTCTTTTCCTTAATTCAGTTAATATTCTTATTACTAATTCTTTGAATTCTTTATCTGGTAAATTGCTATTTCTGTTTCATTATTTTTTCAGGGGTTTTCTCTTGCCTTTCAATTGAGACTAATTCCTCTGCCTTTTCATTTTACTTAACTTTCTTTTCTCTATGAATTTAGGTATAACAGTTACCTATTGCAGTCTTGAAGGGCTGTCCTTATGTGGGAGCATCCCTATACAGATTGTGTGTGCCCAATGCCTTTGGTGGGAGAATTGTATTTGACGTGAATTCAAGTCACGTCTTTTATCAGGGTGTACTGGCAGATATCACCTTGGTAGGAGGTGGGACTGGATGTGGAGTGGCTAGAGCTGGAGCTGGCACGAAGCAGGGCTTCCTCTCTGCTCGGTGGCATTGCTGCCCTATCAGGGGCGGGGTCTGATCCGGAGTTGCTGGAGCAGAAGCCCTGAGATTTAGTCTCAAGCTGGCTCTGTTCCCTTCAAGTGTGTGCTTTCCTTCTCCCAACACCAGGACCCTTGCCCCAGAGGTGGAGCATGCTGAAGCAAAGGGGCCTATGTGGCCTCTTAGCCACAGACAGATGTCCGAGCTGCCTCTGATACACTGCCTGTGCAGGCACCAGAAATTGTTTCCCTTACCCTGCTCAGATGGAGCTTTGGGTCCAAGTCCCCTTTGTCTCTCACAGCCAATCACTCCCCACAGCCTCTGCTGCCCCTCCCCCATTGTGGATCTGCATCTCAAGGCAGGCAAGACATGCATGGACTCTTGGCATGTATTGTGGGGTGAGCTGTTGACTGTTGGTTGACTGACTGCTATCAGAGTTCTAGGGTGCTTCTGATGCACTGCTTGAATAAATGCCAACAATGGCCTTCACCACCCCACCCAGGTGCCACTCTATCACCAGGTCCCCTCTGTGTTCCACAGCTGAGTTTTCTCCCTGGTCATGGCAGTCCTATATCCAGTGCCATGCTGTGATGTGGAGCAAGTGGGCCTGGAGCATTCACTTGGCTTGGGGTGGTGCGCATGCTGAGGCAGTCGGGAGAAACCTGCAACCACTAGTGTAGTCTTCAATCTGCTCTCTCCACCCTGCCTAGGGGCAGGCCAGCACACACATGCTCCTCACAAGTGGAGTCCAACAGCCTTCCTGTTAGTCTCAGTAGTCCTCCAACCAGTGGAGGGGGTTCCTCTTTCCTCTGTAGGACCCCAGTGCTGGGGTGCCCTATCTGTGCTCCAAACTCCCTCCCCAGGGATAGTCTCAGCCCATGTAATCTCCTTTTTCCTCTGAGTCCCCTCCCAGAAGCAAAGGTCGTGAACTTGTCACTTCTCTTCTCTTCCTACCTGATTATATGTGTGGATCATTCTTACAGCCTTGGTTGTACAGGAGTCTTTCTGCCAGTTTCCAGTTAGTTTCCAGTGAGGGCTGTTCCGCATGTAGATGTAATTTTGATGTTTTCATGGGAAGAAGTAAGTTCTGTGTCTTTCTCCTTCACCATCTTAATTGATCTCCTCTATTTATATATATTTTAAATCCTTGTCTAAGATTGCTAATCTTCTTTTAAATTTTGGTTCTAAAGTCTCAGAACTGTTCATATTCAGATATTGTTCTAGTACAGATGTAAAATTTTTGGTCTTGCTATAAGATAATATGGTTAGGCACTTTATCAATAATAGTAACTATTAAAATATTATTTCTTCCCTGTCTTATTACAAAATGTACTTAAAATATTACACATAACTTCCAGGGAACATATAGTTTTAAAATTACTACCAAGGGGAAATGAGGAGAAAAATAAAATGTATCATATAGAAATTCATTCTACCAGTTAGTGTGTAGACCCCAAATTTAACTTCTACCCACAGCAAACAATAATAGTCATAATTATCATCATCATTGTCATCATCATCATCATAATAAAGTAAATAAATAGGACATGGTGGATATGTTTATGGTATAGATTATGGTGATGATTTCATGGGTATGTACTTACCTCCAAACTCATTGCATACATTAAATGTGTACAGTTTTTGAGTGTCAATCATATCTCAATCAAGTAGTTTTTTGTTTGTTTTTTTGTTTTTTGGCCACACTGTGTGGCATGCAGAACTTCCCCTACCAGGGATTGAACCCATGCTCCCTCCATTGGAAGCATGGAATCTTAACCACTGGACCACCAGGGAAGTCCAGTAGTATTTTGTTTTCAAGGCAATTAGTGAACAAATAAATGAATTAAAAAACAGGGACAAAACTAAGGTAATTTTATATATATATGCACTCTCTCTGCTCCAAATTTGGATCATGTGACCCAGTTCATATACCATCACATACAAAAATTGACAACATAGAGTTCACAGCCAGAGGGAGGTAAGCCAACTTCTGTGATCTGTCACCCTCAGAGACTCTCACTCTTAGGTTGGGGACCACATCTACTGGCTCTCATAATAATCTGTGAATAACTCTGCTGTAACACACCCTCTCTACCCAGCATTTTAATTTTCTGTCTATTGTCTTCCATCACTACTGGACTATAAACTCCCAGAGAGCAAGAAATGATGCTCTTTATCTTGGCATTTCCAGCACCTCTACTATATCCAAGTACTCAACCAGTGATTGTTGAATGTTATGAACAGACCAGGCTTCCCTATACATAATTGAGGGCTACCTTCACTTCACCTCTTGTTTGGGAGAAATAATACCAGTGTCCCAGGCTTCACTCATCAGTGACAAACTCCTCCTTTTTTTGCCAAGAGATTAATTTTATCCTTATGCAAGTTGAACTCCTAGCAGATTATCATGGTAAGAACTCACAATTTTGGCATGTATATAATCTCCCCTTAGACACCTTCCTTAAATTCACACCATGTAGTAGATATGAAAGCTTATATTATTTAACTCTCTTTAAAAAATTATACTGTAGTGAAAATGAAGTTCAACTTGTCTTGCTGAGTTGCAAATTTAAACCATTGCACAAGCTTTTTAAAAATTTCATAGCTTAGATTAATGTGTAATAAATTCATATGATTTATTTTAGCTGAGAACATTTTATTTTGATTACATAAATATTATAGTAGTACTAAAGATCTAAATGTGATACCACATGAATAGTAAAAATTAACAATATTTCCAGAAATTTAAAGCTGGTAAAACTTGGTTGCAGACAGAGAGCAGAAAAAAAAATAACTCAAATGGCAGTAAGGTTTATATCACTATATTTTATGAACCTTAGAATATCTGAAGCTATTTAGTAAGACTATTGGATTATAAAACTTGTTTTTGTTATTTATTTTTTTGAATTAAGTTTTCACAGAAATATAAACTTGTCTTGAATTTGGGTTATTTTATGTTTTTTATTAGGCCTTTTGCAGATCTTTTTCCCTCTGATCTTAGAATCCCATACAGGCTTAGTAGTTTCTAGATGTGAATCACTATCATTGATTTTGCCAAAGTTAAATAGTTCCATTTTCCTGAATACTTGGGATACTTTTAAGCTCAGGAATATTTTCTTTTGTTATAGATTTGCTCTTTTTCTATTTATTCTTACTTTTTTTATCAGAAATATTATTTTACCCAGATAGGCTTTTACTTTCTGTCATTGAGGTCTATTCTTTCCTCATAATTTTTATATCTTTGCCTTTTTTCTTAGGCTATTTGAATTCTATAAATATTTCTCTACTGTGAACTGTGCATCCATGGTCTTCTGCGTTATGTAGTTTGCATTACAAATATGTGCCTTTTATACAGAATTTAATCCTATTCTTCAGTATTTATTTAATCTGGTTATTTCCTCTGAGGTTTTTGTTGTTGTTTTGTTTTGTTTCTGTGTTTTGGTCTAGTTTGGATTTTTTCATCTTACTACTTCCTTTAATTTTAACTTTTCTCTGATTTTTTTTCCACAACATTCCTTTGTTTTGTTATGGAAATTTATAAAGGACTTTGTTTTTACCACTGCTTTAAGTTGATTTGAGTTTCTCCCTAACTATACATGAGGAGAGGCTTTGTATATTGCCCTTAACCCCATTACCTTTTCTGGGGTCCGTGCAAGTGTTCTCTCAGATTTAAAGAAGTTAGGAGTTGTGAAAAGCCTCAAGAGAGATCCCTGATGAATGAGGCAGGAAGTCTTCCAAATTCCCTGCACATTCTCTGACTGTGAGAAGTATACTGATCATTCTCAAGAACTGAAGGAGGTATGTAACTTAATAATTCTACTAATTATACCAACCGGTACAATTTATAAGCACTTTCTGTATGCCAGGTGAATACTCATACTGACTCTAATTCACTTAAAGAGCCTGAAAATTAGGTGACATTATTATTAGTAGTAGTATTTGTATTACTGAATGTTATAGATGGGAGGAATAGAGGTGGATTTAAGTTGAACTTTTCACATATTGAATTTTGATGGGAGAAAAAAAGGATAGTTAAGTAATAATGGAAAAACAAAGGCTTTTAAATGAACAAACATGGGTAAAATTCTATAGCTATGCAGCTTTCAGTATTCATTTAAAAATATTCATATGAGAGAAAATGCATATTAAAAAGCATTAATATAACTAAATATTTCCAGATTTGGTGATATGTCTATAAAACTTAATCTGAAGTAGTATTTACATAAATGAATCTTCAAAACTTGATCATCTTATGCAGTTTTATTTCTCTAACATTGTCTGAAGTAAGTAAACATTTATATAGAAAATTACTTTTAAACTATTGCTGTTAGGAAAAAAAGGTAAATTTTATTTTGCCATTTTACCTGATACATTTTAATTTCAGACTCACATATACAAACATCTTTGGAATTTCAGTTTATCTTGCATGCTATGCAAAAATGTCCTATATATTTCTATTCAATAGTGTTTGCTCTTTTTATTTTGGCTTCTTTAAAATAGGTTAAGGACAGTTAAATGAATCGGGATTATGCTATAATTAGTGAAATCTAACATTTCTTTGCCTGAATCACAGTATGCCTTTCCTCAACTTACTTTCATCAAAGTTAAGTCATTATTCAGGAAAATATAATTAGCTTGTTTTAATCTTATCATTTTTAGGTACCTGCTAAAGTAATTAGATTTCTCTTCTCTTCTTTTAGTTAAAAGATTGCTGAAGGATCAATGCACAATACATCATTTTCTATTCTGCAACACCAATTACTTTGTCCCCCAGTGTAAATTTATTGATTTTTCTTAGTAGTACATTATCACCATGTATTCACAGCATGGGGTTTATTAATTAGTAAGAGAAATAAAGATTCATTTGTGAATAGTTATCCTTTTAAGTTTTGCTTAGAACATGTGTGGTAGTATGGTACCTGCTAATGGCACATAGAATTTAATAATAGAGTTTCTTTCTCATTCCCACAGTTTCCATATTGTTCTTTTGAGATGCACAATAAACTCAAAGTTAGAAAAAAAGAAAGAAAGAAAGAACAAAAGAAAGAAAGAAGAGAAAAAGAGAGAAAGAAAGAAAAGAAAGAAATCTTATGTAAATTACTAAGTTAGAAAAAGTTCAGGTATTCTGGCTTTTATTCCCACTTAAACTGATTTTATTTCTTTTTTCTTATGACCAAGGAATACAAAGCAGTGCACTGAACACCTTTTTATAATATTAGTTATTGCAATATCATATTTCATAGAAATTATAAAGTTGAAGTAAATATAACTTGATACAATGAAGGAATATATTTTTTGGTTATTTGTGTATTTGTCTTATTCACCTACTAGACTGAAACTTTCTGGATGGAAAAAAAGAAAATGAAAGGGAATATTTGTTAAGCACAAAACTACACATGTGATTTTTGTTAGATATTCTCATCTGTCATTATTTTTTAATCATTTCTCTTTTTATTCATTCAATAAATATTCAAAGTGCCTACTTTGTGCCAGGAATTCTAGAATCCTGTGATATGGTGGAGAACAAAATAATATCCATGCTTTAGTGAACCCTGAATTTGAATATGGAAGGTCTCAAGACATGAAAAATTATGTAATAATACAAGTAGACTTCAGTCCCAGTCAGAAAAAAATAACTGGGTCAGGTATATAAAGAAAAAAATACAAAGAAGATGATATTTTAGATAGGGCACTCAGAGACCACCTTCTGGAGGCAAACTTAGAACAGAGAAAAGATTGAAATAAGAAAGGTAGCCTTAAAATATCTGAGGGAAAAACGTTCTAGAATTGGAGTCTGAGAAGAATAGTTGTCCTAACTACAGTGTACTTAATGAGAGGAACAGCAACAAGGCCAAGAGTAAAATGTTGTTCCTACTTCTCTTCTATTGCTTTATATTTATTTATTTATCAATCAAGTTTGTGTTGATGTCCTCAATTTCATCAATATTTTCTATTATGTGTTTTTCTCTTTTTGAAGGGGTTGAGGATACCTAAAAAGTCAGCCCTCACCCCAAGATTATGCATATATTCTACTCTATATCTTCTAAAAATTTGTAATTTTGTTTTAATATTCATTTTTATTTTTAAAGTTCATTTTTAAAACATTTAGAATTCATTACTGTGAGGAAACTGAGGTAAAGTTTGAGATTATTATTTATTTTCTTAAATAAATATCCTATTAATTCAACATTATTCATCGTTCAGTCTTTTATATTTGGTTGGAAACAACACCTTTATTATATACCAAATTCCCACTTACCCATATATCAAAGTCTATGCTCTATGTTTCTCATTTTATTAATGTCTATTCTTAATTATCATATTTTAATTTCTATGTTTGTAACCTGTTTGAAATATGATAGACATTTATATTTTTAATTTGTTTCAAATTTACTTTCAAATATAATTTTGAGTCATATACATATATATATATATATATATATATATATATATATACTCCTGGATTTAGATTGGAATGACATTGATGTAATTGATTAATTAATCAAGAATTCCCATTAATAAAATTTTGAATTCTATTATACATTGTTGGGGTTTATCTTACCATTCATTCAGTCTTCTTTGATTTTCTGACATTAAAGATGCATAGTTGTTGCCATAGAAGTCTTAGACCTTTCTTATTTGGTTTATCCTTGGACACTTTATTGATCTTATTGATATAATATATGGAATAACTTTGTACAATGGGCTATTTGTATATTATGTAATTCTTACTGATTTTAGTAGATTTCAGGGAAGAAGAAGAAAGCAAAATGTGTTTATTCTGTTATGTGATTCTTTCATTTTTATCTAAATGTGAATTATAAAATCATCAAAGATTTATTGAGCAACATAATTGCACACACATATCATAAATTAAAATTCATATTGCTCCAATAAGCCGCAGTGTTAGTAATTCAGTGTTGAAAGTGATTTATGGCTTCAGAAGACAGTCTTGATGGAATTAAGTTCATGTATTAGAAATGTCAACATTGGGGGTGTCTTCAAGATGGCAGAGGAGTAAGACATGGAGATCACCTTCCTTCCCACAAATACAACAAAACTACATCTACATGTAGAACAACTCCTACAGAACACCTACTGAACACTGACAAAAGACCTCAGACTTCCTAAAAAGCAAGAAACTCCCCACATATCTGGATAGGGCAAAAGAAAAAAGGAAAAACAGAGAAAAGAGAATAGGGATGGGACCTGCACCTCTGAAGGAGCTGTGAAGGAGGAAAAGTTTCCACACAGTAGGAAGCCCCTTCACTGGCAGAGACAGCGGGTGGGTGGTGGGGGGGGGGGGAGTTTTGGAGCCATGGAGGAGAGCACAGCAACAGGGGTGTGGAGGGCAAAGTGGAGAGATTCCTGCACAGAGGATTGGTGCCGAACAGTACTCACCAGCCTGAGAGGCTTGTCTGCTCACCCACTGGGGCAGGCAGCAGCTAGGTGCTGAGACTCGGGCTTTGGAGTTCAGATCCCAGGGAGAGGACTGGGGTTGGCTGTGTGAACATAGCCTGAAGGGGGTTAGTGAGCCACAGCTAGCAGGGAGGGAGTCCGGGAAAAAGTTTGGACCTGCTGGAGAGGCAAGAGACCATTGTTTCGAGTTGAGCAAGGAGAGGGGATTCAGAACACCGCCTAAACAAGCTCCAGAGATGGGCGCGAGCCCCGGCTATCAGCGCGGACACCAGAGATGGGCATGAAATGCTAAGGCTTCTGCTGCAGCCATCAAGAAGCCTGTGTGAAAGCACAGGTCACTATCAACACCTCCCCTCCCAGGAACCTGTGCAGCCCACCACTGCCAGGGTCCTCTGATCCAGGGACAACTTTCCCGGAAGATCACACAGCATGCCTCAGGCTGTTGCAACGTCATGACGGCCTCTGCTGCAGGCTCGCTCTGCATTGCGTACCTGTCCCTCCCCCAGGCCTGAGTGAGCCAGAACCCCCTAATAAGCCTCTCGATTAACCCCATCCTGTCTGGGTGTGGAACAGATGCCCTCAGGGGACTTATGCACAGAGGCAAGGCCGAATCCAAAGCTGAACCACAGGAGCTGTGTGAGCAAAGAAGAGAAAGGGAAATTTCTCTCAGCAGTATAAGGAGCAGCAGATTAAATCTTCACAGTCAACTTGATGTACCCTGTGTCTGTGGAATACCTGAATAGACAATAAATCATCCCAAAATTGAGGTGTGGACTTTGGGAGCAACTGTAGACTTGAGGTTTGCTTTCTGCATCTTATTTGGTTCTGATTTTATGTTTATCTTAGTTTAGTATTTAGGGCTTATTATCATTGGTAGATTTGTTTATTGATTTGATGTTCTCTTTTTAAATTTTATATATATATATTTTTTCCTTTTTCTCTTCTTGTGAGTGTGTATGTGCATGCTTCTTTGTGTGATTTTGTCTGTATATCTTTGCTTTTGCCATTTGTCCTAAGGTTCTGACTGTCCCTTTTTTGTTTTCTTTTTTTAGTATAGTTTTTACTGCTTGTTATCCTTGGTGGAATTGTTTTTGCTTTGGTTGCTCTCTACTTTCTTTCTCTCTTTTTTTTTCATTACTTTTTATTTTTAATAATTTTTTCTATTTTAATAACTTTATTTTATTTATGTTTCTTTCTTTCTTATTTCCTTTCTTCTTTCTTTCTTCTCTTCTTTCTTTCTTTCTTTCTTTCTTTCTTTCTTTCTTTCTTTCTTTCTTTCTTTCTTTCTTTCTCTCCTTCTTGTTTTTTCTCCCTTTTCTTCTGAGCCATGTGGCTGACTGACCAGCTCTTAGTGCTCTGGCCAGGTGTCAGGCCTAAGCCTCTGAGGTGAGAGAGCCACATTCAGGACATAGGTCCACGAGAGACCTCCCGACCCAATGTAATAATAAATGGTGAAAGCTCTGTGAGAGACTTCCATCTGAAAGCTAAGACCCAGCTCCACTTAATGATGAGCAAGCTACAGTGCTGGACACCCTATGCCAAACAACTAGCAAGACAGGAACACAAACCCACCCATTAGCAGAGAGGCTAACTAAAGTCATAATAAGTTCAGCGACACCTCAAAACACATCACTGGATGTGGTCCTGTCCACAAGAAATACAAGATCCAGCTTCATCCACCAGAAAACAGGCAACAGTTCCCTCCACCAGGAAGCCTAAACAACCCACTGAACCAACCTTAGCCACTGGGGGCAGACACCAAAAACAACGGGAAATACAAACCTGCAGCCTGTGAAAAGGAGACCCCAAACACCGTAGGTTAAGCAAAATGAGAAGACAGAGAAACACACAGCAGATGAAGGAGCAAGGTAAAAACACACCACCAAACAAATGAAGAGGAAATAGGCAGTCTCCCTGAAAAAGAAATCAGAGTAATGATAGTAAAGATGATCCAAAATCTTGGAAATAGAATGGAGAAAATACAAGAAATGTTTAACAAGGACCTAGAAGAACTAAAGAGCAAACAAACAAAGATGAACAACAAAATAAATGAAATTAAAAATTCTCTAGAAGAAACCAATAGCACAATAACTGAGGCAGAAGAACAGATAAGTGACCTGGAAGATAAAATAGTAAAAATAACTACTGCAGAGCAGAATAAAGAAAAAAGAATGAAAGGAAGTGAGGACAATCTCAGAGACTTCTCGGACTACATTAAATGCAACAACATTCAAATTATAGGTGTCCATAAGAAGCAGAGAAAAAAAAGGGACTGAGAAAATATTTGCAGAGATTATAGTTGAAAAACATTCCTAATATGGGTAAGGAAATAGGCAATCAAGTCCAGGAAGCACAGAAAGTCCCATACAGGATAAATCCAAGGAGAAACACGCCAAGACACATATTAATCAAACTATCAAAAACTTAAATACAAAAAAAAAAAAATTAGAAGCAGCAAGGGAAAAGCAACAATTAACATACAAAGGAATCTCCATAAGGTTAACAGCAGATCTTTCATCAGAAACTCCACAAGCCAGAAGGGAGTGGCAGGACATATTTAAAGTGATGAAAGGGAAAAACCTACAACCAAGATTACTCTACCCAGCAAGGATCCCATTAAAATTCAATGGAGAAATTAAAATCTTTACAGAGAAGCAAAAGCTAGGAGAACATAGCACCAATAAACCAGCTCTACAACAAATGCTAAACAATTAAGAAAATGGTAAAAGGAACATACATATCAATAACTACCTTAAATGTAAATTGATTAAATGCTCCAACCAAAAGATATAGACTGGCTGAATTGATACAAAAACAAGACCCATATATATGCTATCTATAAGAGACCCACTATAGACCTAGGGACACATACAGACACCAAAACACAGAGACTGGCTGAATGGATCCAAAAACAAGACCCATATATATGCTGTCTACAAGAGACACACTTCAGACCTAGGGACACATACAGACTGAAAGTGAGGGGATGGAAAAAGATATTCCATGCAAATGGAAATCAAAAGAAAGCAGGAGTAACAATTCTTATATCAGAAAAAAATAGACTTTAAAATAAAGACTATTACAAGAGACAAAGACAGACACCACATAATGATCAAGGGATCAATCCAAGAAGATATAATAATTGTAAATATTTATGCACCCAACATAGGAACACCACAGTACATAAGGCAAATGCTAACAGTCATAAAAGGGGAAATTGATAATAATACAATAGTAGGGACTTTAACAACCCACTTTCACCAATAGACAGATGATCCAAAATGAAAAAAATTAAGGAAACACAAGCTTTAAATGACACATTAAACAAGATGGACTTAACTGATATTTATAGGACCTTCCATCCAAAAACAACAGAATACACTTTCTTCTCAAGTGCTCATGGAACATTCTCCAGGATAGC
>NC_041226.1:46023378-46032177 GCF_002837175.3 Physeter macrocephalus | reverse complement strand
AACAATGCAATACTAAATAACCAAGAGATCACTCAAGAAATCAAACAGGAAATCAAAAAATACCTAGAAACAAATGACAATGAAAACACAGTGACCCCAAAACTATGGGATGCAGCAACAGCAGTCCTAAGAGGGAAGTTTAAACAGTACAATCCTACCTCAAGAAACAGGAAACATCTCAAATAAACAACCTAACCTTACACGTAAAACAATTAGAGAAGTAAGAACAGAAAACCCCAAATTTAGCAGAAAGAAAGAAATCATAAAGATCAGATCAGAAATAAATGAAAAAGAAATGAAGGAAATGATAGCAAAGATCAATAAGAATAAAAGCTGGTTCTTTGAGAAGATAAAAAAAAATTGATAAACCATTAGCCAGACTCATCAAGAAAAAAAAGGGAGAAGACTCAAATTGCTAGAAGTAGAAATGAAAAGGGAGAGGTAACAACTGACACTCCAGAAAAACAAAGAATCATGAGAGATTACTACAAGCAACTATATGCCAATAAATTGGACAACCTGGGAGAAATGAGCAACTTCTTAGAAAAGTACAACCTTCTGAGACTGAACCAGTAAGAAATAGAAAATATAAACAGACCAATCACAAGCACTGAAATTGAAACTGTGATTAAAAATCTTCCAACAAACAGAAGCCCAGGACCAGATGGCTTCACAGACAAATTCTATCAAACATTTAGAGAAGAGCTAACATCTGTCCTTCTCAAACTCTTCCAAAAGATAGCAGAGGGAGGAACACTCCCAAACTCATTCTATGAGGCCACCATCAGCCAGACAAAGATCCCACAAAAAAGGAAAACTACAGGGCAATATCACTGATGAATATATATGCAAAAGTCCTCAACAAATACTAGCAAACCAAATCCAACAGCACATTAAAAGGATCATACACCATAATCAAGCTTGGTTTATCACAGTAATGCAAGGATTCTTCAGTATATGCAAATCAATCAATGTGATATACCATGTTAACAAATTGAAGGAAAAAAAAACCCATATGATCATCTCAATAGATGCAGAGAAAGCTTTCGACAAAATTCAACACCCATTTATGATGAAAACCCTCCAGAAAGTAGTCACAGAGGTAACTTTCCTCAACATAATAAAGGCTATATATGACAAACCCACAGCCAACACCAATCTCAACGTTGAAAAACTGAAATCTTTTCCTCTAAAATCAGGAAGAAAACAAAGTTGTCCACTCCCACCACTACTATTCAAAATAGCTTTGGAAGTTTTAGCCACAGCAATCACAGAAGAAAAAGAAATAAAAGGAATCCAAATCAGAAAAGAAGAAGTAAAACTGTCACTGTTTGCAGATGACATGATACTATACATAGAGAATCCTAAAGATGCTATGAGAAAACTACTAGAGCTAATCAATGAATTTGGTAAAGTAGCAGTTTACAAAATGATAGCACAGAAATCTCTTGCATTCCTATTTACTAATGATGAAAACTCTGGTAGAGAAATTAAGAAAACACTCCCATTTTCCACTGCAACAAAAACAATAAAATACCTAGGAATAAACCTACCTAGGGAGACAAAAGGCCTGTATGCAGAATACTATAATATAAGACACTGATGAAAGAAAGTAAAGGTGATACAAACAGATAGAGAGATATACCATGTTCTTGGACTGGAAAAATCAACATTGTGAAGATGACTCTACTATCCAAAGCAATCTACAGATTCAATGTAATCCCTATCAAACTACCAATGGCATTTTTCACAGAACTAGAACAAAAAATTTCACGATTTGTATGGAAACATAAAAGATTCCAAATAGACAAATCAATCTTGAGATAGAAAAACAGAGCTGTTTGAATCAGGCTCCCTGACTTCAGACTCTACTACAAAGCTACAGTAATCAAGACAGTATGGTACTGGCAAAAAAAAAAAAAAAAAAAAGAAAAGAAATATAGATCAATGGAACAGGATAGAAAGCCCAGAGATAAACCCATTCACATATGGTCACCTTATTTTTTATAAAGGAGACAAAAATCTACAATGGAGAAAAGACAGCCTCTTCAATAAGTGGTTCTGGGAAAACTGGAGAGCTTCATGTAAAAGAATGAAATTAGAAAACTCCCTAACACCATACACACAAAAAAATCAAAATGGATAAAAGACCTAAGTGTAAGGCCAGACACTATAAAAATCTTCGAGGAAAACTTAGGCAGAACACTTTGTGAGAAAAATCACAGCAAGTTCCTTTTTGACCCACCTCCAAAGAAATGGAAATAAAAACAAAAATAAACTAATGGGACCTAATGAAACTTAAAATCTTTTACACAGCAAAGGAAACCATAAACAAGATGAAAAGACTACCGTCAGAATGGGAGAAAATATTTGCAAATGAAGCAACTGACAAAGGATTAATCTCCAAAATTTACAAACAGCTCATGAAGCTCAATATCAAAAAAATAAACAACCCAATCCAAAAATGGGCAGAAGATGTAAGTAGGCATTTCTCCAAGAAGATATACAGATTGCCAACAAACACATGAAAGGATGCTCAGCATCACTAATCATTAGAGAAATGCAAATCAAAACTACAGTGAGGTATCACCCCACACCAGTCAGAATGGCCATGATCAAAAAATCTGCAAACAATAAATGCTGGAGTGGGTGTGGAGAAAAAGGAACCCTTTTGCACTGTTGGTGGGAATGTAAATTGATACAGCCACTATGGAGAACAGTATGGAGGTTCCTTAAAAAGCTAAAAATAGAACTACCATAGGACCCAGCAATTCCACTACTGGACATATACCCTGATAAACTATAATTCAGAAAGAGTCATGTACGACAATGTTCCTTGAAAAAAAAAAAAAGTAAAAACGTTGTGAAGAATCTAGGGGCAGGACAGGAATAAAAATGCAGACATAAAGAATGGACTTGAGGACCTGGGGAAGGGGAAGGTTAAGCTGGGATGAAGTGAGAGAGTGGCATGGTCATATATACACTACCAAATGTAAAATAGATAAGTATTGGGAAGCAGCCACATAGCACAGGGGGATCGGCTCGGTGCTTTGTGACAACCTAGAGTGGTGGGATAGGGAGGGTGGGAGGGAGACACAAGAGGGAAGAGATATGGGTATATATGTATATGTATATCTTGTTCACTATGTTATAAAGCAGAAACTGACCCACCATTGTAAAGCAATTATACTCCAACAAAGATGTTGAAAAGAAAGAAAGAAAGAAAGAAAGCTAATGTATATTTTTTTAAAAAAGAAAGAAATGTTAACATAGTGTTGCTAGTGTATCTATATTTTCTACATATTTTTTTTACTGAGTTTACCAAAAAGAATAAGTTCCTTGTAGGTAGCTTTGAAGGCCAACATGCTCCATGTTCTCTTGCATGCATCATTACTTATTTTAATGATTTTGAATAGGACTTTTATTTCCCCTGCCATTTAAAACACAATTGGAAGTCCCGTTAAATGAATAAATAGAGATGTACTCAGACATTGCTGAACACATTATCAATACTTTTGCTTGTTTTACATTTTCTTTTAATCAAAGTATATTTGATTTACAATATTGTATAAATTTCAGGTATACAGAATAGTGATTCAGTATTTTCGTATTTTAGACTGATGTTTCCACTGTTTTACTAGTGATAAGATTTTAAATCTTTGATCACTTTCAGCTCCCTATTTCTCTTGTTTTCCCATCTCCATATTTATTCTGTTACTAATAATGTTTACCTTTCTTGCATTTCTCACAATCCATCACAATCATAACCTCAGATCTCTACTTACTTTAGCCTAATGTGGCTTAATTTTTATCCCTGTCTCTAGTAATTCCAGCTACAACCTAGTTAGCCTACCACTGAAAATCCACTTCCCTAAGGGGAAGTTTAGATCAAGCCTGTCCCTTCTTATAAAGCTTGAATGGCTTCACACTCTCAAATCTTTAGCCTGGCATTCATAGTCCTTTATGACTTACCCTACCATACGTTTATTTTGGTCTCTCTGAGTAGCTAAATCCCTTGCCCAGGTTCCATATGCATAGTCAAGTTTTCATACATTAAGGTTTACTTATCACTTTTTATTTTCCCTAAATCTTCACACTTTCTCATTATTGTGCCTTTGTTGTTGCTTTTAGTGGTGTTGAAAATGTCTTTCCACTACATTCCAAACTTTCTGAACCTTGTAGGAGACCTATGCTATTTGACTGCCTTCCCAATATCTTGATTTCATTATAGCTCTCAGATATGCCATGGGAAACCTCTAATTCCCCAGTTCCTGGCCATGAAAGTTGAGTGGAGCTCATTCTACACTTGGTTCCAGGAGCTGGTACAAACCCTATGTATGGCTAACTCATCCATCGCCTTCATTTTGCCAAAGTGATTGGTTCATATATAGAGCCGTGACTGAAACAGAGTTAAGCCTGTATATTTTCTGAAGAAAAAAGAGAAGCTCTTAATTTTCTGAGCTTCTCTCAGAGTTAAGACAGCAAGGAGAAAGCAGAACAAAACTATGGCGAGGGAGGAAAAGAGGTGGAAGAGGAGGGAAAAGGAGAAGGGGAGGGAGGAGGAAAAAGATAATATGTAGCATCTGTTGAGTTCTTGAATCCAGTATTTCCATAGATTTTCATTTATTAAAGAATATAAATCCCTGTCTTCACTTGAGGTGGCGTAAGTTGGTTGAAGTTTCTTAAAGTTTAAACAAAAATAAAATAAACAGGGAAATTCTATCACTGAAAATCCACATAATGACTATTAAAATTCCTAATAACTGATGTTGTAGATCTCAATATTTGAATTGAGAAATAATATGCATTTTAAAATGATTAAAAATTCAGATTAAAATAAGAATTTGAGGATTATTTTACCCTATATTACATATAGTTATTTGTATAAAATAAATACTTTTATGATATCTCATCTATTAGAACTTTAACATTTTTTTGTGTATTATCAATGGGAAGTGTTTTCTTAAGTATGTATTCTGTATAATTTTTGTGAATATAATGTATCTGAGGATAGAGATATTTAAACTTAGTACAGGCCACTTCTTTTTTAAACAACAAATATAAAGGTTGTAGAAATAAAGAGGCTAAAATTTAAATTTAGCTTATAGGACAGGAGAAGAAGACACTGTATGAAAAAGGCATGTGCTTAGTCTCTGATAATCAGCTCCTCCAAATAATGTGTTTCTGGATTTCTATTTCTTACCTGGCCCACTCTGTTTATGATAACGCTGTGTAACTTTTTTCTGGATGTGACTTTATCTTACTGTGCTGGGAACTTTTTTCCACCCTTTCACTTCAACAAATCTTTTTTTGTGCTGGACATTAAAGTTCATTTTCTAATAAAGGTGATAGGAGCCTGGCCTGTGAATTTGGTTCTTTGTCTTTGGCTCTGTCAATTCAGACAATTAAGATGAAAAGTACATTTACATGAAAGTAGAAAATTGAGATTACAGAAAGCAGTGTTAGCTTCTGTTATCTTAGTAATATTCTAAATTTCATTTGCTCTAGTTCTCAAGAATACACTGAGTTCAAGGGATTTTTTTTTCACTCAAAGTTAAGGTTGATTTATTTAAGAGACAGGAGGAGCATAATTGATGGGCCTCCTGTGGCCCTGCTATCTATTTTGTATACTTGCATTATTTTGTGGGGTTTCTACCATATGAGTGGCTGTTTTTTAGGGTGTTTGAGATGGTAGGTGTCAGGGAAAACAGCAAGGGAGGGGAAAAAGAATGAGAAAATTATTGAAACAATACATAATCCCAGTGGAATTATTACTCCTAGGTTGCTTCCAAACTAGCTTCCGTCTGCCTTATTTGTTGTACAAGGTCTATGCTTTCATTGTGAAGTGATTCTGCACTAGGGTATTCTAATCATGTTTATTATTTATTTTTAGAGGATATCTTCTGATATATATGTGCATACACAATATGTATATATACATATATACACAAACACATATTTCCCATTTCTCTGTGGGTGTGTGTATATATATATACATACACACATATATATATACATATTTATACACACATATACATATACTATATATACTACATATATAATGTGTGTATCTTTGCCTATGGAAATCAAAAGTGTATGTATTAATATATTTACCCAAGAAAAAATAGTATTATTTAATTGTTATCCTTTGTAGTCAAAAAACTTGATGTAGCAAAGACCAGGAATGTCAAACCAGTTTCAAATCATGTTTCCACTCTAAGTGATTGTTAGGAGTTTCCCAAAGCCTTGGATTGGAGATTGTGAGTCCTTGTTCTAGTAGAGTGGGATGGAGCTGTGATTAATGCTCTATATTTGAGAAATGTATAGCACTGGTCTATATGCTTTCCATCACTTGTCTAGAGAAACAGGCATTAAGGAATTGTTCATTTTTTCATATTTTAAAAATCACTTAAATTTTATGTAACACTTAGCATAAGTTTACATGCATATTCATTCAATTCATTCCAGAATATTTATGATTTTGCAAGTATTTCTCACAGGTATTTAATGTCTATGACCTTCAAAGCTGGAATCAACATTCTTGTATCCTTTCAGTCTATACATGTTTACAGTCAAGTAGCAGACCCCCATGCATTTAGGTATGCACCTCATTAACCTAGATCATCAATCTTGGGTCCTCCCACTCTGTGCCTCTCCCATCATATTAAAACTGGGGAACATTGATATAAACACTAAATTAAGATCCATAGATGTAGAGATGCCACCTTTCCAAAGACTCAGATCACTAGTCAATCAACATTGTAGTTCCATCAATGATGGTTTGCATTGAATTAAAATTAGGCATTTTGATTCCAAACATTTATCATTTATATCCACTCATTTCTAACTCATGTCTCACTGTCCTCATTCAGGCCATATGTACTAGGATTGTGGTTCATCTTCATCACTGATATCCTTGTCTCTAGTCCCATTGTCTGTCTATGTTAATCTCTAGAAAGCCACCAGATTGATCTATACAATATAAGCAAACCCTAAAATGATACTCCCTCCCTTAGAGAACTTCAATATTTCCATTGCCTCAAAACACAGGAAACACCTTAATCCTCTCACAAAACCATCATGGTCTGACCCTTACCTACCTCTTCATTCTCACCTCAACCTCACCTTTTTTCCTTCACATACATGCTTCATGGTATTTGTCATCTGAGTTTTGGTTTTCTTGCTTGCTTGTCTAAAATTAGTGATTCATTCATTCAAATATATATATTGAAGTCATCTACGTGTTGGGCATAATATAAGGTACTAGGAATGCTTATTCTTCTTTCATCCTCCAAATTTTGCTTTGCAAGTTCTTGTTTTCCTAGCATCACTTCACCAAGGAAGGCTTTCCTAATTGCCTTTCCTCTGCCAGACTGGGTGATATGATCATTTCCTTTGCTCACTTTGTACTATAAACATCTTTTTGTGTGTAACTGGCATTTGGTTACATAATATTAATATTTTACTAAGAGGACATATGTGAAATACAGAGTAGGTTTAAATTTTCTCTGAAATTTGTGATTTCTAATATTATGTATAAGTATAAAAAACTTAATAATGTACAAATATTACTTATAGAAACACCATAATGTTTCAATAATAAGTGGATGCGAACCTTAGTTTTACTTATTATCTCTGCAACTTTGGACAAGTTCTTCGACTTCATATTACCTCAATTTTTTCATTCTTAAAAATCAGTGAAAGATATTATGCAAACATAATAGACAACAATAATAGTGACATATGATTGAGTCCTATTCAAATTTAATGTCATGTAAAATGAGGGAGGTGAATTCATCTTTGACTTATAGCATATTCATATATCAAATATGGTAATAGTATATACCATACATGTAGTATTATCAGTATCTAATAACATAATGAACATAAAAACACCTTGCAGGGGCTTCCCTGGTGGCGCAGTGGTTGCGCGTCCGCCTGCCGATGCAGGGGAACCGGGTTCGCGCCCCGGTCTGGGAGGATCCCACGTGCCGCGGAGCGGCTGGGCCCGTGAGCCACGGCCGCTGAGCCTGCGCGTCCGGAGCCTGTGCCCCGCAACGGGAGAGGCCACAACAGAGGGAGGCCTGCATACCACAAAAAAAAAAAACAAAAAACCTTGCATATTATAAAGCATTATGGAAATAAAATATCGCTAGATATTTTGGTTTAATATTTCAGTGGTAGTTGTAGTTGCTATGTTGGTGCCCTCTTTTGATCCCCAGGGTATCAGATGGACAGTATACTATACACCATCTGCTATGAGTGTTGGCTGCTAATGGCAGCCTTGACCTGGCCTGTCTCTGTAAATTCACCCTCAGGCTGAACAAGAACAGCTTTTCTTGGGAGCTTAGACACCATCCTCCCCAGCCTGCAGACAATGACTGATGGACAAGGTGGTGCAAAATACAGGGTCTCCTTGCTCCAGGGTGAGACTAACTGTGGGATGAAATACACATGTGGAGTTCCCACCCCCGCTCAGTTCCTTCACCTGTTCTATACTGCATTTTTCACTCCTTTTCTCCTAATAGCAGGCCTTGAATATATCACATGCTTTTTAGGTCTTATCTCAGGGTCTAGTTCTGGAGAACCCAACCTAAGATAGTTCTTTATGTGAATTAGAAGCACCCCCCCATCCTCCTCTATTTTCTCCTAAGTCTCTTAACCTACTTGGTAAATAAATACTGAAACAACGTTGGAGAGAGCAGAACATTTTGGAACATCTAAAAAGGAACTTAAGGGGCTTCCCTGGTGGCGCAGTGGTTGCGCGTCCGCCTGCCGATGCAGGGGAACCGGGTTCGC
>NC_041226.1:45993045-46023363 GCF_002837175.3 Physeter macrocephalus | reverse complement strand
CTGGGCCCGTGAGCCATGGCCGCTGGGCCTGCGCGTCCGGAGCCTGTGCTCCCCAACGGGAGAGGCCGCAACAGAGGGAGGCCCGCATACCACAAAAAAAAATAAAAAAATAAAAATAAAAAAAATAAAAAATAAAAAGGAACTTAAGAAAAAGTGTCAAAGCTCTCACCTAGAATGTCCAACATTTCAAAGTACTTTCAAAAATGATGAAAAAATAAAACTATATCTGGATCAGGGAAGATACACAGGAAACTGACATGTTTGTTTTTGGGGAAAACCATTGTTAACAAATCTTTTAATATTTATGTGAAAAACAAAAAGACTTCTCATGAAGAAGAACATCACTTAGACCACGTTTCTCAATCTACTGGTATTGCTTTCCTCAACCTTTTGGTTATTCTTATTTAAGGATTAAAACACATAACTCTGCCTACTTAAATGATTTTTCTCATCTTAAGTGATTCAAAATATCTAAAGAGCTCTACATACACTCAGAGAAATAATGGCTAAAAACAATCATGAAAAAAATAGACAAGGAAAACATAAACACATGAAAGAAATGATCCTCTGTATAAGTTAATTCCAAAATATTTAAATGTGCCTTTCAACATGAGCAAATGACTAATCCCATTATCATAATTTATTAACCAGATCTTTTGTTCTATGTAGTAATACACTGTGTTTCCATGCTGTGTGTTTTTCATCCAGTGACCTAATTTGCTTAAAAGGAAACTCTTAAAACTCCCTTGTTGTAATGAATAAAATGTTAATGAAGAACTACAGAGAAATCCCCTTTGCATTAGTTCCATATTCCCAGGAACATCATCATAAATTTGTTTGCCTGGTTCTGACAATGGTAGTGATGTTCCAGCTGCTCAGGAGCATAGTAATGCTAAATGGTTTTGATGGAAAAGTTAAAGATGTTCAAGGCACTGTCATCTGGGATGGACAATGGGAAGTTATCTTTTGGAGGGAGTATTTGATGGATTTGGCTTTCATCCAACTTTTTTAACATTTGTTATTTGCATTGATAACTACATTACTGGAGGCTTTTTCAGAAGATTACAAACGGAAACTATGCAGGCAGATATGTTTTCAGCAGAAAATGCAAGGTTTTGAGTTGGTCTTTTTTTCCCCTCCATACAGCCCTCAGTAATTTCTCAGTAGTGTTAGTATAAATTTAAAAAAATAATGAATCTACACAATTAAAATGTTTTAAATTTATTTTTGATTATACTAATGTTCATATTTTTATGTCTAGACCTCTGCCCTGCATGATGAATGTAAATTAATAATTTGAATAAATTGATAGCTATAATAAATAGAAAAATATGTATAGCAGGTTACGTGTTGACAAATTCAAGTGACTATAACGTTGATAAAATTTTCAGATTCAGGTAGAAAAACCTGATACTCACTTTGAAACTTGAATGTCTACATTGATAAATACTCTACTGCATGAAAAACTAAAAATTATTTTATTTCCTACCATGTTACAAAAATATCTGATTTTGGAAACACTAATATCATAATGTGCTAATATCAATTTTAACTCCTCTAGAAAATATAGGTTGAATCACAAGCAAGTGGCTACAATTTTACTTCTACAAAAAATAATTAACATGTGCTTATACATTTGAAAATAAAAACTCAACATCAAGATAAAATAGCAATAAAGGTAATAGAAGCTGTAAATCAGAAGGAAGACTACATATAGTTAGTTAATCTCCTGTACCATATTTGTGGGCTTCTATGTAAAGGGAAATATTTTTAATATTTTTGCTTTGGGGTATAAAACTCTAATATCCTGTCAGTTTGGGTTTTCTAAATTTCTGTCAACTTTGCCCTTAAACAATCAAAAGCCTCTTTCTCTCCTCGTTCTATACTCAGAGGATCTGTATGGTCACTGAGTTTCTACTAACTTAAAAGAAAGTGCCCATTTTTTAACTGGATTGTTTGTTTTTTTGATACTGAGCTCAATGATCTGTTTGTATATTTTGGAGATTTATCCTTTGTTATTTCATTTGCAAATATTTTCTCCCATTCTGAGTGTTGTCCTTTTGTCTTGTTTATGGTTTCCTTTGCTGTGCAAAAGATTTTAAGTTTAATTACATCCCATTTGTTTATTTTTGTTTTTATTTCCGTTACTCTAAGAGGTGGGTCAAAAAAGATCTTGCTGTGGTTTATGTCAAAGAGTGTTTTTCCTATGTTTTCCTCTGTTTTATGAGTCTGCCATACAGAGTGAAGTAAGTCAGAAAGAGAAAAACAAATACCGTATGCTAATGCATATATATGGAATTTAAAAAAAATGGTACTGATGAACCTAGTTGCAGGCAGGAATAAAGAGGTAGACATAGAGAATGGACTTGAGGACATGGGGTGGGAGGGCGAAGCTGGGGCGAAGTGCTGGCTGGTGGGAAGCAGCAGCATAGCACAGGGAGATCGGCTTGGTGCTTTGAGATGACCTAGAGGGGTGGGATAGGGAGGATGGGAGTTAGGCTTAAGAGGGAGGGGATATGGGGACATGTGTATGCAGGTGGCTGATTCGCTTTGTTGTGCAACAGAAACTAACACGGTATTGTGAAGCAATTATACTCCAATAAAAATCTATTTTAATAAAAAGAAAAGAAAAGACTTCTCATGAAGAAGAACATCACTTAGACCACGTTTCTCAATCTACTGGTATTGCTTTCCTCAACCTTTTGGTTATTCTTATTTAAGGATTAAAACACATAACTCTGCCTACTTAAATGATTTTTCTCATCTTAAGTGATTCAAAATATCTAAAGAGCTCTACATACACTCAGAGAAATAATGGCTAAAAACAATCATGAAAAAAATAGACAAGGAAAACATAAACACATGAAAGAAATGATCCTCTGTATAAGTTAATTCCAAAATATTTAAATGTGCCTTTCAACATGAGCAAATGACTAATCCCATTATCATAATTTATTAACCAGATCTTTTGTTCTATGTAGTAATACACTGTGTTTCCATGCTGTGTGTTTTTCATCCAGTGACCTAATTTGCTTAAAAGGAAACTCTTAAAACTCCCTTGTTGTAATGAATAAAATGTTAATGAAGAACTACAGAGAAATCCCCTTTGCATTAGTTCCATATTCCCAGGAACATCATCATAAATTTGTTTGCCTGGTTCTGACAATGGTAGTGATGTTCCAGCTGCTCAGGAGCATAGTAATGCTAAATGGTTTTGATGGAAAAGTTAAAGATGTTCAAGGCACTGTCATCTGGGATGGACAATGGGAAGTTATCTTTTGGAGGGAGTATTTGATGGATTTGGCTTTCATCCAACTTTTTTAACATTTGTTATTTGCATTGATAACTACATTACTGGAGGCTTTTTCAGAAGATTACAAACGGAAACTATGCAGGCAGATATGTTTTCAGCAGAAAATGCAAGGTTTTGAGTTGGTCTTTTTTTCCCCTCCATACAGCCCTCAGTAATTTCTCAGTAGTGTTAGTATAAATTTAAAAAAATAATGAATCTACACAATTAAAATGTTTTAAATTTATTTTTGATTATACTAATGTTCATATTTTTATGTCTAGACCTCTGCCCTGCATGATGAATGTAAATTAATAATTTGAATAAATTGATAGCTATAATAAATAGAAAAATATGTATAGCAGGTTACGTGTTGACAAATTCAAGTGACTATAACGTTGATAAAATTTTCAGATTCAGGTAGAAAAACCTGATACTCACTTTGAAACTTGAATGTCTACATTGATAAATACTCTACTGCATGAAAAACTAAAAATTATTTTATTTCCTACCATGTTACAAAAATATCTGATTTTGGAAACACTAATATCATAATGTGCTAATATCAATTTTAACTCCTCTAGAAAATATAGGTTGAATCACAAGCAAGTGGCTACAATTTTACTTCTACAAAAAATAATTAACATGTGCTTATACATTTGAAAATAAAAACTCAACATCAAGATAAAATAGCAATAAAGGTAATAGAAGCTGTAAATCAGAAGGAAGACTACATATAGTTAGTTAATCTCCTGTACCATATTTGTGGGCTTCTATGTAAAGGGAAATATTTTTAATATTTTTGCTTTGGGGTATAAAACTCTAATATCCTGTCAGTTTGGGTTTTCTAAATTTCTGTCAACTTTGCCCTTAAACAATCAAAAGCCTCTTTCTCTCCTCGTTCTATACTCAGAGGATCTGTATGGTCACTGAGTTTCTACTAACTTAAAAGAAAGTGCCCATTTTTTAACTGGATTGTTTGTTTTTTTGATACTGAGCTCAATGATCTGTTTGTATATTTTGGAGATTTATCCTTTGTTATTTCATTTGCAAATATTTTCTCCCATTCTGAGTGTTGTCCTTTTGTCTTGTTTATGGTTTCCTTTGCTGTGCAAAAGATTTTAAGTTTAATTACATCCCATTTGTTTATTTTTGTTTTTATTTCCGTTACTCTAAGAGGTGGGTCAAAAAAGATCTTGCTGTGGTTTATGTCAAAGAGTGTTTTTCCTATGTTTTCCTCTGTTTTATGAGTCTGCCATACAGAGTGAAGTAAGTCAGAAAGAGAAAAACAAATACCGTATGCTAATGCATATATATGGAATTTAAAAAAAATGGTACTGATGAACCTAGTTGCAGGCAGGAATAAAGAGGTAGACATAGAGAATGGACTTGAGGACATGGGGTGGGAGGGCGAAGCTGGGGCGAAGTGCTGGCTGGTGGGAAGCAGCAGCATAGCACAGGGAGATCGGCTTGGTGCTTTGAGATGACCTAGAGGGGTGGGATAGGGAGGATGGGAGTTAGGCTTAAGAGGGAGGGGATATGGGGACATGTGTATGCAGGTGGCTGATTCGCTTTGTTGTGCAACAGAAACTAACACAGTATTGTGAAGCAATTATACTCCAATAAAAATCTATTTTAATAAAAAGAAAAGACAAAAAAAAAGTGCCTTGTTTATATTCACTTTGAAACAAATGCAAGATAAGTAGCAAAGAGACCTATAGTGTAAGCAACACATTTACCTTCATGAAATGTTAGGAAAAACCAAGGAACAACACTGAAATATGTGAAAAACAATCATGTTAATTCTTCATCATTGTTTAACTTCAGTTGAGTTAAGAGCTCAGGGAAATAGGAAAAATAGAATGACTTTAATATTGAACAACAATATTCTTTAGTGTGAAAGTATCCACATTTCTATAAACATTTTGTTAGATAGTTTAACCTTTTATTTATAATGGACAATTCTCCTGAATTGACAAAAGTTGTTGAAAGTGAAAGAATATATATATTATATATAACTAATATATATACATATAACTGCTTTGAGTTATGATATTTAGATATATTATTTTAATTACCTTTCAAAAAGACTATATCAAATGGCTGTTACTATAATGGAAGGGAACAGTATTTGAGAGTTATAACTTCATACAGTTTGCAACTGTGAGGATTGCAATTTGTTCTCAAGTATATCAGACTTTAAATCCCATGTATTTTCCATTACATCATAATGCCACAACCTTAATACAAGGAGAAAATTTTAAAACTTCACAAGACTGATTTGCTGTCAAGTTAAAAAGCTTAATCGTCAGTAACTTTCAATTGCCTGGGCCCTGAACAATGCTACGGGTCCTATGCTCACATAATTATATATTTTTTCAAAGTTCTAAAATTAAAATATGTTGATATAATGTCTGAATTTCAATTTTTTTGGTTGGGAATCACCTAAAATAGAAAGCATCCCACTCCTGTATTTATTAAGACAGAAACATAACAATGCTACAAAGAGTGTGAGAGCATCTGTATAAAGTCATTTGATTTCATCATACACTATAAGACACTTAAGATTTATCACCCATGACTATAAAATTTTGAATAATAATTAAAAGTTTTCAATTCAGATGTCCTGTTTTCATACCTTATTCATGTTAAAGATACCTTTAGAAGAAATAGCATATAGTAAAGCCTATAAGGTATTAAAAGCTTCATCTTTTTTGTTTTACACACACATGTGTATATAAGTGTGTGTGTACACAAACATAGAGGGGCAAAATAAAGCAAGCATGTGTCTTACTGGCAAAGCCATGAAGTCTTTACAGTGAGATTAGAATCAAAGAGAAAAACAAAATCCAGGTAAAACAAACCAAACAAAATGAAAAGCAGCAGGAATTATTATCACAGGATGTAATAAGAAATGAGAAAAGAAAGAGATGCATAAAAATGCTTATGGTTTATCATGGCCAGAATCCAAGGCAAGAACATGGATATTAACCCAAGGAAATTAGATGTTTTTTATTAAGCTTTTCTTATGGCTGGAAATTGATGGCATGGTGCTCAGTACTAAAATATGGCAATGGTAGAAGCTGTCTTCCTCAAGACATGTTTAACATTTACCTCAGACGTATATCATCACACGTGACTGGAGCATATTCATGAATGTAAATCCATAGAAAATACTCAGATAGGATGAAACAGCTGTGAACTCTGTGTTCATATGTAATAATAATGAGAGGCTTCAACCATATAGATATCATTTATAAAGAATTATCATTTACTAAAACACACAATTTGTAAATGTTGAAATACCATCAGTTAGATTCCTTTAAAATATCCAATTCCTGTGACTATAATGAAAACAGATTCCAAAACGCACTATTTACCAATTTTTCAGAGGAGCAAACTATTGGGAATATAAACAGTTTAGATCTTAGAGCAAAGACTATTGGTTTTGAATCTGGCTTAACTTTTTCTCGCTGTGTGAATTCCCTAAGCCAAAGTTTCCTCATCTGAAATGTAGAGACATTAATATACAACTTGCCTAGCTTTAGGGTTTTTATAAATGACTTAAAGGATGTGTATGAAAAGAGCCTCACAAGTCATAGACCGATAATAAATGGAAGCTATTATTATTCCCCTCCAGTGTTCACTTAATTATCAAATCTGTGCTCTTTTTTCTTCATTCCCTTAACTTATGCAGATTTCCTGGATTCATTTATGTCTTCATTCATTGAAATTGTTTTGGGGTAGGCATGTGTTCACTCACAAAAGTGCATGACTCAGAGTCCTTCCTCCCAAGAAGTCCATATACTAGTCGCAGTTGTGCAGGTGTTTGGCTAATGCAAATCTAGCCATGTGACTTAGATTTTTTTTTTCTGCATTTTAACTTGTAAAATACAGTGAGGAGCAATGATACAATAGCTTTCCCTTATAGGTGCAATAGACCAAATAATTCAACTATATCCATTTAGCAAAAGCCACATAAACCAAGCAAAACAGAACATCCAAGAAAAAACAATTTTCATGCAAATGTCTTATAATGAAAATAAGCTAGGAGAACTTCTTTCTTCTCCCTCTCAAAGTATTTCAGATTCTACATGACTCCCTTGCTGAGGGAAGTCATATTGAAGACCACTATTGTTTTGGGTTTGTACTTTTAGGTATTATTTTTTGGTTTGTTGCTTTGTTGATGTGTTTGTTTAGACATAACATGCCTTCTAAGATTCATCAGCTACCTCAAATAGTGTTCATTTGAGGAAACATTACCTTTTTTGAAGGCTAAGACTGAGGAATAAATGAGATTTTTGTGTGTGTGTGTGTGTGTGTTACGCGGGCCTCTCACTGTTGTGGCCTCTCCCGTTGCGGAGCACAGGCTCCAGAAGCACAGGCTCAGCGGCCATGGCTCACGGGCCCAGCCGCTCCGCGGCATGTGGGATCTTCCCGGACCGGGGCACGAACCCGTGTCCCCTGCATCGGCAGGCGGACTCGCAACCACCGTGCCACCAAGGAAGCCCTAAATGAGATTTTTTTAAGCAAAGGAGCTAACACATAATGAATACAAATTTTGGAGTGCTCTCCCATGTAATAAGATTAGATTTTTGAAAAGATATATTCTAAAGATGGACGAGAGAGCAAAGAATTTACATGAATTCAAAAGAATACCATAAATTTCATAAAATAATCTTAAGCTAGTAGAAGCAGAAATATTATGATTCTAAGGTCAACAGTAATTATATCCTTAAATACATCAAGGTTAACGATAGGAAAGAAATAGGACTCTTGCTTCAGATATATACAGTGATGATATTGAAAGGATCTAAAAATCACTCTACACAATGTTGTAGAGTGATTGAAAAATCTAAAGTTTTAAGAAAACAAGTTGACAGTGCTGTGATCAAGTATGGAAGTGCTCTCATGGAGAGCAATTAAAATCCTTAGTTTTTGTCAGATAGCAGAAAAGAAACTTATGAATAAAATTATTTGAGATACAATTAAGTTCAAAAGAATGAGTGTCTTGGTACTAGAAATATTCCAATAGAAAATGAGCATCCATTTGTAGCAGTTTCTATGGAATGAATAACTAACACAGTTTGGAAGCTAGGCTAGATAAACCTTCATATTTAATTTGCCTTTGGAACTCCATGGCTCTCTAAAAATATCCATTCTAAAATTTAAATTATTTTGAGGCTGTTCTTACATGTTTATGATTATTTACATAATCCATGATTTGCTCCAATGTCCAAATTATTGGAGAGCATGGAAGCATGAATAGGGACGATCTCCATCCATCATTATCAGGCAAAAGGACACATAAAAGCCAAACTAAAAGGAAACCATTGTCCACATTTTTAACTTGTTTTTTGTTTTTTTCTCAGTCGAAACTGTTTAATGATTTTTTTCCAACAGCTATAAAAATTGGGCATCAACCACTCTTTAAGTCAGCAAATTGAAGAATATTTATATTGAACTCATACTATGTTCCAGCTCTTGTTCTAGGCTAATCATATATAAAGAGTCCTTACTTCTCACAGAACTTATATTTAGTGAGCTATTCAAAGTGCTCTGATAAAAGAAGTACAATGTTATGGGAATCCACAGAAAGAACATCTAATTCTAATTTTGAAATTGAAAGAGTCTGCAAATTTCCTAGAAATTGTGAATTTTCTTCAGGAGGTATCAATGGCCTGAACAAATGAAGCTGAGGCTGCAAAATTGGACACGAAATATCCTCTATATGTATACAACCAATAAAATATTTTTTATTGCCTTCTGTAAATAATACATTATTACCTCTGGTGATTTTTATAGACAATTTTTTAAAGGTGCTGAAGATGTAGTTTTTATTTCAGCTTAAGATCTAGTTGGATAGAAATACCTAAGCACATAGAATGTGTGAGATGCAGAAGATAGTGACAAAGAGGAGGAGTATGATCATGATGCCAGTTTTTAAAATGATATTGTTCAAGCATAAGTGATTATAAAATGCTTTCACACACATTTAAAATATTTATGTTAGATACTAATATGAACTTTTATTTTAGCTTTAACTTTAAAATACTTTTAAATTAAAATTTGCATTATATATCAATTTAATTTGTTTCACTCAAAAATCATGCAGAGAAAATATTTTGATTAAAATTTGACAATTGATAGATAACATGACTTGTTCAAGATCATATGACTGGTAGGTTGATGCTTCTACATGTAAACTCAGATCTTCTGACTTAAAGGCATTTTCAGTCTCATAAAATGAAAATATAATGGTAAAATTCAGAGAGTACATAAATAACTAGAAGGTTCATATGCAATAAGATCTAGCAGGTTCATATGGAATAAGTAAATATTAACACTGGTCTTAGAAAAGAGGAAGATACTATCAAGTTAGGGTAGGAAATATTTTATCCATTTTGTATTTGTATTCATTTACAAGGGTGCTCATAATTAATGTACTTTATGTAAAGGAGCTGCTAGCTCATAAAATATTAGATTAGAAGTAGTCCTTATACATCTTCAAGTACAGTTGTACCCAATTCAGGAATTATTTGCAACTGCCTGCTTATTCCTAACTCATTTGGAAAGTGAAGACCCCGAAAAACTGAAGTGTCCACTATGAGCCTAAAATGTGTCATTCTATATAATAACAATTTTATTATCTTATTCCATTATCAAAAATATTATTAGTTTGATCAATTTTGCTTAAATTGACATTTTCTTTCTTTTACTCTCCTTATGAAAAAAGTTAATTTTCAATGTAATAGTAAATGAACAGAACTTTTCAGCAAGAGACACAGTCTAGCCCAAAAGTTTTAAGTGTGTCCATTTAAAGAAAAATTGAAATAAAAGTATAACCTTGATTCCAAGGCGTAGCCAAAGGCTAAGAAAAGAAAAGTTCAGTGAATGACTCTTATTAATCTAGCTCTAAAACGGATGAATAATACGTTACAACCTCTCTGACATATGGTGAGTTTTGCAGCAAGTTTGGCATAATGGTTTCACTTAATAAACACCTGATTAGCATTGTTTAACAGGTTTGGAGTGCATGAAAACAGTCAAATAGCAACATTCTGTCTAGTTAATTTCTCATTAGCAGACTCACAGTCACTGCATTTGACAGATTGTATAACAGTCTTGACACAAGGTGACCTCTTGCTTGGACCTGTTCATCACCTTCAGTCTGTCATAAATGAAGTCAGTATAAATGTCAGAGTGAATGTGACATCACAAGAGACTTCATCTGATGCCTGGAAGGTTATTATTTTCCCAATATTATTATTATAAACACAGTGAAACTATATATGGCTATACAAAAAAATGAGAGTGATAAACCAGAAGAAATTTCATGTATATGAGAGCTCTTGATTAATATATTATTGTAATAAGGCATGTGACCCATAAATAAATTTCAGCAATGTTATTATTTCAATTTCCTGACAGCAAGTATTCTTTTTCTCAAGAATGTGTAAGCTACAACCTAAATGGGCAATCTGTATAGGCTTTGAAGGATTAATAGTGAAGCTTAACTAATTTATTAGCAATGTTCTCTTTATTTAATATACCCATATCAATGTCCTTCCTTCATGGTTCATTTTTTTAAAATGAAAGAAAACCAAATATTAAGATAAAGTTGAAGAATTGAATTGAGTTAAAAATTGTACATATGAGGAAAGCTTTGAAGAACATATTTGTGAGAAAAATCTTTGATCATTTTACCATTGAACAATTGTAAATTCAATATTTCAAGGAGAAAAATCTCCAAATTCCATGGAAATATTCATTTACCAACTTCATCAGCCTTGATAGATTATCTCTACCAAAGAGCCCCTTTTGAATCACAAAATCAATTATACAATTGTACAACATTTATATTCTTCTCTATGACAAGGGGAAATTGAACCAGTTTCAATTTATCCGAACGAAGCCTTGATTAATGCAGTATGTTATTACAAACAAAACAAAATAGTTATAATGTATTGTTGCTTTTTGCCATTCCTTTGTAAATTTTTCACAAAGACCTTTTTAAATATTATTTCTAAAACTTATGACCTAAAACAAATAAACAAATACAATTTTGAAATCAGCATGTAGATATTAAAAGGAAAAATAATAATCATTTGAAAAAGACCAACTTTTGTGCATGGAAAGGATTAAAAGAAGACTGTTATCCATTGAATCAGAAGATTTTTTTAGTATCAAGAAAAATAATTAAAAATACATCTTAATTTTATTGTAAGAAATACCCTTAAGGTATGGGAATAAATAAGACAAATTTTAAAATATTTTAAAGAGGTTATTTTAAATTACATTTACATAAAGTACCTTCTTAGCCTTTCTTATTTCAGTTTTACAATTTTAAATAATATTTTAAATGGTTATAACAGTTATAATTAATTAACCATAATTAAGATAGTTATTGGACTATCTCTCATGTTCCCCTTTTAATATGTATGCATTGTTTAAACCAATATGTTTTCAGATTTTCCTGCGTCTATTAAATAACAAGTGGGATTCTAAACTCAGCTCTATGTTACTCTAAAGGTCATGGGTAAAGCACATCTGGTCATTGACACTATGCTGGTGCAACTCCATGACGCACTGCTTTCACATTTTCTTCATAGCTCATTCTATGTTATACATTTTTTCTCTTTGTTCAATGCATTTTTTTCTTTCAATAGTAGTCTTTCTATAATTGCTTCCTTGCTGGGCTTAAACATCTATGATAAATGGAAAGTTATTTTCTTAGTTTTATATTTTTTTTCTCATTTATAATTTATAAAGATCTTCCATCGAAGCAACATCTTTCATTGTCATCATTAATTAGGTATAGTCCATTTTCCTTTTGCCCCCAAACTAATTGCAAGTGATTCAATACACTGGTGCACAATTTTCTTAATAATCTATGATATATCACAACAGGGGCAGCCGATCTATAAATGCTTATTTTTTCAAGGACAATATTCCTTTATCTGCCTTTATCAAATGTCATTCTCTAATGTTTTTCATTATTTTCTAATTGTCCAAATGTACTTTATTCATTTTTATTGTCAAATGTTTACCTGACGCAAGGAGTTATAAGGATACAAGGCAATTTAGATTCATCAATAATTTTATGCACCAGCTTCATTAATTATTTTTGTGTCATTTTAGTAATTATTTCCTAAAGATGAAGAGAAGTTTACAAATAAAAATATTTTTCAACTAATCTTTTAAATATTTCTCCAAATTCTTGTGAAATTGAATAAAAATAAGCAAATTGCCCTTATCTATTCCTCATAAGAAATGAACATATTAAAAATAGGACTTCATGAATCCTACCTCATTGCTCCAATGGTAGTTAGAAGTTTAAGGAAAAAGGTAGCAAGCAAATTGTCTTACTTGTACTAAACAAATTTTCTTAGCTATAATCTGCTGTTTTCTTATTTTTCACCATCACAGTCATTGCTATTTAGCTTCATTTACTTTGGAACTTGGGTGGGAATATTTAAGAAATAAACCCAAACATTTGTGGCAAAATGGCTCTTTACTTTCCCTTATTCTGTAGGACAAACTTGAGTGGCTACAGCCAGACATAGAGAAAACATTTAGTCCTGTTCCCTACCTTTATATATGCTCAGAGATTACTATTTTTATTTCACAATTTTAAAGGTATTCACTCCCTGCTCCAGAATGATAATAAAATATCAACCTTGCTTTAGACTATAGGTTTGTTCCTTATTTATTCCACTCATCATTTGACTCTGGTGCACTTGGTGTACCTGATCGATGCCTCTCATGCTGATCAAATCAGGGTAGAATTAATCAAACATCTCAGCACATGCTTAGTCTCCCTCTCCACTCTCTGTCTACCTTCCCTCCCTTATTTTCTCTTTCTCTCACTTCTTCCTCTCTCCTCTCTTCTCTCTCCTTGCTTTTATTTTATTTCTTATAAAATCAGGAACCACAATATGTAATTATTTGATTCTGCTCTTGGCTCAGTGATAGTGTCTGAGTATAAACTAAAATACATATGGTTGCTTTTTTCACTAAGCAAAATTCTATTTAAAATGCACACTTTGCCATATTAGCTTATTTTTAGTTGTATTATCTAGCTAAAATAGAGGCATAAAACATTTAAATGTGGTCTGTTTCTCCTAAACTGATGGAATATATACCTATCATTGGATTTCTATTTGCCAAGAACTTGTGTAGGACTTCAGTAGTTGCTTCAGGAAAGTTTTACAAAACACTTGTAAAATTTGGATGAGTCAAGTGTTTTAAAAATGCTAAGTTGTTCAAAACTGTTTGGCAGAGACATATGTGGAAATGTCTTTGAAAAGAGTTGAACCATTTCTGAATTTTATAATTGTCAGTACAGACAGAGCCATTTATGGCAGGATATGTATAATACATCATGAGTATTATGAAATATTACTTATTTCTAATTCATTACAAAAATACTTTCTAAACTTGCACGTGTGATGGATGGCAAGAAACCAGGTATTCACATCTAATTATAAGAGTTTTTCTTTGTGCTAAAATTGACTCTATTTATCTATCAGTGCAATCAATTCATGCATTTTTCTTTGTGTCTGTTGCCGAACTACCTAAGCACTTAGCAAAGATATTAAATTAGCCAAAAAGTGTGGAGTGGGATGTTTTCCTTGTCTTTACTACATTTATCTAAGCCAACGTAAAGCCAAGCAGACTGTGACTAATATTGGAAGCCTTATTCTTATCGCAGACAGAGATGTTTTCATTCTTGTTATTATTAATTGGTTGAATGCCAACAATATATTCAGCGCAGGACATATTGCACAATATGTTCTTTCTCCTGCAACCTAGAAAGGGATCAACTGTTTTCATCTACTAACATTGGTGCCAGAGTGATGAATGCCTCTTCATAACCCCCAGTTTCCTCTCCTTCCTCCTTTCCTTTATATACTTCCCTCACCAGCTTTATTTTAAAAAAGAGACCCATTAACCATTATTTCTCAACTTTAGGAAAGGATTTTAGAAAGAAAAGCATAGCTGTTGCCTTATAATTGTCAAATGTTGAGCTATAAAAAGGCAAATATATTTATTTATATTTATTTCTCTGAGAATCATAATGAATATATGCTTACAGTTTCTACTGATAATTATGAAAGACATTAATGCAGAAATATATGCTTAACTCATAATATATATAATAAAAAATTACATATATTACATATTACAGACATAAATTATGTTTGTGATACCCACATACATACCATGTGATCCTCAGAGACAGATTTTCATACACTCCCATTCCTCAGAAAAGTTATTTTCCTTTTGTACATCCCACCTATCTGACTCTAAATGCATCCTCTTAGAAAAAGCAAGGGCTAATTCTATTTATCTTGTTTAGTTTTATGGTTCTTTTCTGAAAAGACTCATGGGTTTTTGTTTGTTTGTTTGTTTTTACAGCTATTAACTCCTTGAGAACTGAACTTATTACATCTAAAATCAAAGCAATATCAGATTTGTTAAATGCAGGGAAAATAAACATATTAAATTATTTTTTGCTAATTCTTTACATACACAAATATTATTTTAAACAGTTTTGTGTTGTTATAAATGACCTTCATACTTAGTAAAGTGAAATATACTTCCATTTTGCATATTGCATTTAGCCGAGTGGGAATTTAGACTGGAGAGACCACAGGGAGCTGGTGGTGGCCAAACCTAGGAAATGGGAACCATGAGTAGTAACAGACTTGCAAACTTTACATTAGATAGAAAGCTCAGGCCAAGGTAAGCCATGTTAATAGCTGTGGTGCAACCAATCATTACACAGAAGTTATCCTTTGTGATTGTTCTGCAATGGTATTGTCAAAGTTTTAGCTCTAATCATATTCTGGTAGAGAGGCCTCATAAAGGAATAAATGCGTTCATTGGCATATATTATTTTATTGAGAAAAGGAAAATTTCTAATTTTAATATGTTGTAGAGGTTTGAAGATAAAGGATGAACAAAGAGTGAAAACATTCAAAGAGTTTCTATAATATTAATAAAGAGATCTGTACAAATAACTATGATATACAGCAGAAAGTATAAAGTGATATAAAATTACAAATTGCCATCAGAGTTCAGGAGGACATAAGTAGCTTAGCTGGCATAATCATGGAACTAATCTAGTCAAACTGGACGGAGAATAAGAATTGCATTTTAGCAAGCAATAATATTTGTAACTTCCTATAAATGCAATAAAATAGATTCCTAGGTGGAATTTCCATAAAATTGCAAAAGGTATTATATAACAACAAAAAATGAGAAATAACAAACTAATAGAAAAAATTTTAATTTAAAATTTGGGGAAGAAAATCTACTCAATGTGTTATAGAGGTTAAAAAAATGAGATTCAGGGGCTTCCCTGGTGGCGCAGTGGTTGCGCGTCCGCCTGCCGATGCAGGGGAACCGGGTTCGCGCCCCGGTCTGGGAGGATCCCACATGCCGCGGAGCGGCTGGGCCCGTGAGCCATGGCCGCTGAGCCTGCGCGTCCGGAGCCTGTGCTCCGCAACGGGAGAGGCCACAACAGAGGGAGGCCCGCATACCACCAAAAAAAAAAAAAAAAATGAGATTCAAATCTAAAGGAAGTCAAATTGTACATCTTTCCATACATCACATTTCCTATTTATTTCGGCTTTTCCCCCAAATTCCGAATTACAGGTATATCTAAAGACAAAAAATATTTGGCATTTTTAGACTGCTTCAGTACTTGTATCAGTTTTTCTTTATAACTTCTTTCTCAATTGACGTAGAAGGTTAATCATCAGATAAAGGCATTATACTTGAGTCCTATTATTTTTATTAAAAAAATTTTTTTCTATCATATTTTTATAGTATTTTTCAACAGAGGAAAAACAAGGAACATGGGTATTAGATTAATGCTGAGTGCTTAAAAATTCTGGTTCATGAGTCTTTGTTGTTTATAAACATTAGAAGTTCCTTTTGCACATGGAACATCCTGGGCAGATATAGATAGAGGTCAGAAGAGAGGCTCTTTTCCACAAAACTATGCAGAAACCCAGGATAAGAGATATTCTTCCATCTCTAACTGTGACTTCTAAAACCTAATGGTGATCTACCAATGATCAGACTATCAGACAGAAAAAAAGACTATAGGAGAGTATGCCAGGGATGTTTTATGGGCCAGGCCTCGAAGTGGTACACATCACTTCCGTGCATATTCTTTAAGGTCGAAGTCAGTCCTATGTCTATACCTAACTGCAGGTGTGGCTGAGGAATAAGTCTAGTTGGGTGCCCAAGCTGAAGAGGGGAATGCAGATTTTCGTTCCCTTTTTAGCCATTTCTTCTTGTAATATGTTGAAGAAAGCATAAAGTATAAACAATGCATAGTACCATTCTGGCTCTTTCCAACACATTCCTCTAGAGCCACAGACATGGCAAGCACTTGTCTTTCTTTCAAATTGTTGATAGCATCAATTTTGGCAAATATTTTGCAAGAGTATAGCAAACCACTCAAGCTTTCCAGTCTACTATATCTGTTTCCTTGTTATCTGCTGCCTGACTTTCAAGGCATAACACACGTCAACATTCATAATTTTGGATTGTTTTTATAACAATATCCTATTTAAGGTGGAACATTCTGTATTAGTAAAGATAGTGCTAGCTATTCTTACAAATAATAGGTCAAATATAAATAGCTCAAACATAATGTGTTTATTCCTTGCTGTTATAATTGTTCTGAATGAGCAGAAAAGATAACAGGGCAGGGAAGTTCTCCTTCATGTCATCAATCAGGAATTTAGGAAGGTAAATATTATGCCATCTTCAACATTTGTCTTTCACTTTTACCTTGGCCATCTTCATTGCAGCCAACTGAAAAGGGAACAGAACACGGGTAAGTACATAGGGAAATATTTGGTGGCCCAGCCCAGAAATTGGCATATTTTCTCACATTCTATTAGCTAGATCTCAGCCACATTGTCAGTGAGTCTGCACAGTGTAGTATAACTGTGTCCCCTGGCAGAATTTGAGATCATTTTCAGAGATAACCACATATTTGGTGAATTAAGTGAAACTAAGTTGCTAATCTAGCTACTAACAACTTATAATAAATCTGTGAATTATAAAACAAATAAATAAAAGCAAAATAAAAGCAACATTCTAGTGACCATATTGAGTACTCTTACACTCAGTAGTTTATAGAACTACACAAAAATTATTAGTGTTATTTCAAAAATATTGTATAAAAGTGGTAGTAAGCTCAGCCACCTCCATCAGCACATTATAAAACATCAATAAACAGTGATTCAGTGGTGGTTTGCAGTAACTTCTAAACCTACAGATTAGGGTTTCTTACTCACTGAAATAATTACAATTTACTGAAATAATGTGTATTGGCTTTCTGTTCAAGTATCATCATCAACTTTTGAACATATCCATATTTGCTTAGGAAGAAATCTCTTCCCGCTCAAACTCCTTAGGTGGTGTAAGCTAAAGACACTATTTTTTAGTATAATGTCCTTTTATTACAGTGAGAACATTGCCTACAATTTAAACTTAGATGAATAGATTACAATTTCAATTTAGATGTTAGAGGAAAACCTTCATTATAGCAATGAATTCCCATTCTGTTGGTATAAAGGATGTTCCTGACAAATTATACATTTTGTTCCAATAAAAATAATTCTGAAAAATTCTAGCCTGGCAGAGAGGACCATTCAGTTGCAGTTGATCTAAAATGGGTATTTTAAAGTGCCATTTTTCTGCTGAACAAAATCAATAGTCTTTATTATATACAATAAGCATAACCTGGTGCCATTTTCCAGATCAATAAAATCTCCTCTTCCTTTTTGATATTCAAGTGCCTTGGAGACAATGTAGCCATTTGAATATTAACTCTGCTGGTGAATCCTAAGTCTATTAACTCAAGTCAACCACATATGTCTTAATTTTACACAATTTTACTTTCCGTGGAAGTTATGTAGAAAAAGTGTTACCTTATAAAACTTAAATATTTACCATATTCACTCTATTCAAACAAAGATTTTTTTTCTCTGAGGCCATCATAGAGGTTCTACCTGTTGGTAATCAGAAGTGGTATACCTACTTACCTGCTTTTGACGTGATAATCAACTGCCTCCTCATTTAGACTGACTAAATAAAATGCATCCTGGATACAACAGATTTTCCTCTTAAAGATCATTTCTTAGTTACAACTTATATGTCACTGTCACAAAGTAGGGTACACTGTGGACAGTAATACATAAACTCAAGACATTCAATAATACATAAATTCAAGCTAAATTTAGGCCAGAGAGAAATTCCATCTTTTTGGGTTTTTTTCTTTTTTCTTTTTCTTATTTACTTAGCTCACTAGTTTATATTATCTGGATTTTTCAAAATAGAAAGTATCTTAAAGGAACTAGTTAAATATATTCCGTTAAAATATTAATATAGAATTCACGAATTACATGCAGTCTTAATTATAGAAAAATTGATTATTACAGCATTTATATATTCTTGCATTCTCGTATGCTGGAATACGTCTTTATTAGTGGTATAGTGAGATTCCATATTATTTATTCACCTATTTTGAAATGTATCAAATGAGTACATATGTAACATTTAAAATTAAGTGTGTCATTTGAGAGGTCTATTGAATTGTATAGAATGAATCTAGTAAATTCAATGTGTAGTTGCAAAAAGTGAGGTCCAGGGAGATTAGGTGAAATATTTAAGATCACACAGTTACTTTAGAAGAGAATGGACTAGAAAACAATTCTTCTACATCTCAAGCAGGTGCTCTTTTTAAGCCATCAGGTCTATTTTTAATGAAAACACATTAATCCTGTAGAAAATAACCCTGCTCTAGAAATGTATTGTTGAGCTTTCCTGCCCAAGTTTGGGCAGGAACCAGTGATAATTTTTGAAGTACTCAGCGTTTCAGGCCAGCGAGAGAAAGCCTTCCATTAGGCTTCCCCACTCAGGGGCACAGTTCAAAGGAGGATGCCACCAGTTCTCTGCCAGGTAGATCTAAAAAAAAATGGGACAGGCAAGAGTGGAACTGAATGTACCCTCCAAATTCACCAACCAGGTAACTCATGAATATATATTGACTGCAAGCTGTATTCTGTCTTCTCTGGAGAACTGGGAGTTGGCTGTTGATATCTATTTTTTTCTTCATTTTTCATTCACTTCTTTCTCTTTTACTCTTACTTCCTCTTTCTCTTGCCTTTCTTCTCTCTGTGTATCAGTGAGGACAAGAGAGTTTTTCTTATGAAGACTTGCAAAATAAGTAAGCAACCCTAGATTTCTTAATGTTAATTTCAACTATGACTGACTGCTTTAGCAAGGACTGCTGTCTAGCTAATCAGTATTTATCAGTCATGTAACTAATAGGTATTTTGGATTCCATAGCATTGGAAAATCAATATTTAAACTATATCATTAAAAAAACATAAAAAGAAATTGACAACACTAGAAGGGAAAGAGAAAACTTATTGAATATCTTTAAATGGCTTAACATTAACTTTGTTATGTGAAAATAAGGGTCATTTTTAAGTTGCGTAATGCATTTAGGTGGGTCACAAAAATGTCTTAATGGCGGGCTTCCCTGGTGGTGCAGTGGTTGCGCGTCCGCCTGCCGATGCAGGGGAATCGGGTTCGCCACAGCAGTGAGAGGCCCGCGTACCGCAAAAAAAAAAAAAAAAAACAAAAAAAAACAAAACAAAAATGTCTTAATGGCAAATGTGGGTATCAAGTAAATGTTAATTGAATGTAGGTGATCATTGCCATGAAATAAGGCAAAATATTGATATCTGCTTAGCAGTAAGATTTGGATAACCTAAATTGTACTAGATTTTGTATTATTGTAATAAGTTAGATTGTGAACAATGGATGTCTCTAGTAAAAATAAATATTCTATATTTGGTATTACAATTCTGTTTATTTACCATTTAAAAACTCACCAGAGCAAAGGTTGTCAAACATATGAGCAGAAAGTTCCCTTCAATGTTACTCCCTGGGCAGAAGCCACCAGGATTTCACCTAACCATATATTATCACCCTCTTAATCATGTTAAGAAGAGTAAGAAAAATCAACACCGAACTTCCCCATAGCTATTCCATTATCTTCCAATTGTGGAACTCTAAGAAATAAAAGTAACTCTTTCCTCTATAAACTCTAATAAATCCTCCTCTAGAGAATCAGTAGAAGAGAACATAGCAAAATAAATTTTTTAGAGCATTGCAAAAATTTGAATCTTCTTAATATTGTTATACTTTATAAATATATTAATATTAAGTGATGTATACATATGACCTCATTTAATCTACAGCATATTTGGAGGCAGAGCTATCATCTCCATTTACAGAGAAGAATCTGAGAATCATAGAGTTTAAATTAGTTTCCCAATGTCAGGAAACTAATCAGTGTCGGAGCCAGGAATAAAATCCAGATTTATTGGATTCCAAAGCTGGAATTTTTAGCTGTTTTCTACTGAAAAATCCTCTATAACCTAAAACTAAAGTGGCTTTGGTTAATGTTTATTAGGCAGATATGGAAGTAGAAAAGTAAAGCTAATTTTCATAACCATGTTTATGATCTGATGGGAAACAAGACAAAGCACCCAGCAGTACATAACTTGAAACAACTACTCATATCGGTCTGATGTGTAAATCTACTTCCTACCCCCACTCAACCCTGCTGCAGGTAAAATGACATTTCTTTTAAATTATAACCTATAAATTTTCATTAGAAATTAGAGTGGAGACAATATATTTGTTTTTAACTTTATTAATTTCAATGTCTATATTTATTCATTATTAAAGCTAAATATCATTTGGTGTTAATTTATAATAGTAGTAAGCTATACTAATTCATCTGCATTGAAATTAATATCATTGGTATTTTATTTTTTGGTGTTAGGGGTTTTTTTGTTCTTACTTTGGGTTTGATAAATTAAAATTATTTTCCTTTTATCCCCTCCACCACCACTCTATTTATTTTGGCAATCAGAAGACTCACTCAAGTTTGCAAAATTGTTTTGTTAAGCTAACAAGTGTTGAGGTGATTGTGAAAAGATAAGAAAGAAGCATACCAATATAAGTTTACTAAACAGATATGTTTAACATTGTGTACATTGACTTGCCAGCAATGTATATACTATACTCTTGAAAATGACATAGCAATTTGCTAATGTTTGCTCTTGAGCAGTGGGGAGATGGAAAAGGAACCAACATGTGTTCCTCCTCGCATCTAGGAAATATATGTATGTGATTTTGTTTAATTCTTGCAATAATTCTATAGAAATAATTGTTCACTTTCTTCAGATGTGGAGACTGAATTAATAGTTAAGTTACCTAAATGGCAAGGGTAGAAAGCATTGGATAAGAATTTGAGTGGAATAAGTCTAAGACATTCAGGCTTTTTCACTACACAACATCAATTCTACTCATGCTCCCCATCTTCCTCTCCTCCCCAACCTCCATAATTGGGTGTCCCCTGAAATCTGTGTATCTTATTGGTAAAAAATGTGTCCTTTGGAATTAGACAGACTTGAGGGTGAATTATACATATGCCACTTACTAACTGGGTGACTTTTGGAGACATTACTTAATCATTCTTAGTCTCAGTTTCCAAATCAGTAAAATGATGGCAATAATAACTGCAAAAGAGGATCATTATGTGTATCAAGGATTATAAATATAAATCACTTAGCAGAGTTTTCTCTAGATGGTTTTTATTTAGCAAATTTTGTTGAATACACACTGGCTATCCTTTTAAGTTGATTCTCATTTTCTTCATCTATGTCATATACTCCAGGCAGTTGCTTCTGTTACCACCAGCACTGATGTTACAATGCTGCTAAATCCATTCTTGACACAACTGCCTTTTTCATGAAGAGTCTGTTACTCATAATTGGAACAGTCTGACCACTCCTCACCCACCCCTCCATGATGTCGTTTTCTAGAACAAATAGCTACAGAAATACGGCCTCAGCTTTACCACCATCTTCAAATCTAGCTCTAGTACTCTTGTTTAGAGAAATCTAAATGCAGTAGAAAATAAGAAAAGGAAGACACATTAGTGAAGTAGCAGTGACCAAAAAGATAGGTGGCAGGCAGGAGGAAACTATGATTTTCAAGTTATTTTGTTGTTTTATCCAAACCAATCTTAAAAGAAAGCTATTGGCGGTAGTCTCTCATTTTTCATTCTTAATTGTCATTTCTCCAAACTGCTGTTATATTTTAGTGTATTGACTACAATGAAAATCTTTAGCAAGATATTTGATAAATGTATCACGTTCATAGTTTCTAAAAGTTATCATCAAGAGCCTAATTTTCAATGGCTCAGACCTCTGCATTTATTTTCAGTAATTCATATATTATCATATATTGCCAAACTGCAAATCAGATTTGAGGGAATCAAGACTATTTTAGAAATGTTGTACTTTCTATATAGTTTAATCTGCTTTTTTTCCTAGATCAGTCAGAAGTAACTACTTTCTGTTTTACATTATGTGATTCATTTTTTTGGTTTGTTTTATTTTTACAGCAGGTTTTTGATAGGGACAGGTTCTTAATTGTATATCATATAGTTTAAGCTCCTGTCCCTCTTTTCCTAGAAGCTCTGATGATATTCATTTCATATGTGATTATATTTTTAAATCAGGAGTCTTAAAAACTTACAGCAAAACCAAACATTTTGTATTTGCACCTTAGTTGAAGATGATATGACTATGCAGTAATCATATGACTTGACTTTTTCAGATTTTGTTCTTTTGTTCTTTTATTATTAGTGAAGTCAGAGGCATGTTCTGTCTAGATTTTGATTTCTGAGATCTAGGAGGCATACAATCAATGGAGATATTTTTCTTCTATCTAACAAAATGCATTTTATTTAGGTTATAAAATAGATGCTTATACTTTGATGCTATAGATGTGGAACAGGAAGTGAGATACCAATATAAAGCAAATATTTTGAGGAACATAATCCTGAAAGAATTTTTAGATTATTTGACTAATTTTCAAATTTTTCTTTTTAATTATCTGGTTTTTTGGGGGGTTTTGTTTGTTTGTCTTGGTTGATTGTCTATGTTTACTCCTTCTGGAACCCTAACACACAGGATTCTTTTATTTTTATTTTTTCCTCTTTATTTATTTTCAACATCTTTATTGGAGTATAATTGCTTTACAATGGTGTGTTAGTTTCTGCTTTATAACAAATTGAATCAGCTATACATATACATATATCCCCATATCTCCTCCCTCTTGCGTCTCCCTCCTACCCTCCCTATCCCACCCCTCTAGGTGGTCACAAAGCACCAAACTGATCTCCCTGTTCTATGTGGTGGCTTCCCACTAGCTATCCCTTTTTCTTTTGGTAGTATACATAAGTCCATGCCACTCTCTCACTTCGTCTCAGCTTACCCTTCCCCCTCCCTGTGTCCTCAAGTCCTTTCTCTACATCACACAGGATTCTTTTAAGTATCTTTGCAGCCACTTGACATAACTTAAGTCAATTACACCTAATGATTTAGTTTTACTAAAGAGAGGCCTAAGCCTTAAATACCTTAGTAATAATGAGACAAAAGTACTCAATATTGCCAATCTGCCTTGTTTCCCTAGCACATGGATTTCCCACATTGTGAAATGATAATTCAGCATTCTCCTCTCTTTTCACATATCAAACACCTTGTTCCCTCATTCAATAGGGTCTTTGAATCTGACAATTATGTTTTCATAAAAGCAGATACAAGTAAGTGAGCACTAACTCAACTTTACATGATCAAATTCATCCAATTCATGATATTTTTACTTATATTTGCCTTCCCTTCTCTTCAGACCAAAATGTATAGTGATAATAAATTGTACTCTCACTTTTATCCAAGGATTTGTGATGATAATTTCTTCCCTTTTCCTCCACAGATACTCCTTCTCCTCCTTCTTTATCATCATCGTCCTCATTGTCATCATCAACTCATAGCTACTGATTATTTACTATAAGCCAGGTAATACACATGCACATGCACAAATTTTACTCAATTCTCACAACAAATCATGATTTTTATTTTCTCCATTTTAATAGTAAAGAAACTGAGTTATGCCGTTCCTTTACTGAGCTTTTTTTCTTTTATTCACCCATCTTCATTTAAATGTACCTTAAAATAAATCATCCTTAACAAGAGAAAAACTTCCTCAAATCATGTTTTCCTCCATTTCCTCTGCTTTGTAGCACAATTTACCTCATAAAAGATAACTTTAAAGGATATCCCTTAAAGACATCACTTTTTCCCAACTCAATTTGAATATAAACTAAAAGTCTTACCTTAGAGATAAAGCCCAACAAAATCAGCATGTTAAACATGAAAATCAAGGCTGGCGCTTATAAAATGTTCCGTGCAAGTTAGAAGAGCTGTTACTGTTATCATCACTGCTGTTTGAGCCCTGCTTGCCTCTTACCTCATCTTCTTTCTCCTGTTCTCTTCTGGCCACACTGGCCTTCCCTCTGTGCTTCTCCCATACCCAGCTCCTTGCTCTCAGAACCTCTATATCCCAGGGCCTTGTACCTGGGTTGCCAGTCAGCAATTTTTACCTGGGTTCATCTAATGGTAACCTCCACATAGGCCTTCTCTGCCTACCCTTGACACCCATCCTTTACTTTCATATAAGGTTTTATTTTCACAGTAGCACTTCCTACTACTGCAGTTATCTCACTTACTGATTATTTTATGTGTCAGCTGCCTCTCCCTCCGATTATGAATTCCATGAAAGCAGAGACTCTACAAAATGGATGTGGGATTGGACAAGACTGAGACAGTCCCTGTTCCCATAATAATCATAAGGAATTAAAAAGTTATAATTAACACATTTTAATTTATCATTTTTTTCATTTCCTCTTTCAAAGAGTTCCCTCTACCAAGTATCTTCATGATCTTCCTTTGAATTTATCTAAGAACTCTTTCTAATATTGAGGCAATATTGGTTTCTCTTGATGGTGAGGTTATGGATTATGAGCTATTTGATGGGATCCTCTAATATTTATATTGAAAGGAAAGTACATGAATTTATTTCAAACTCTAGAACCCAGAAATTTTTTTTTAAGAAGTCTAAGGGAATATTTCACACTTAGGTATATAATTATCTACTATATAGAAAGTCTTCCTTTTAATTATATGTGATATAATTCAGAAGAAAGTATTATGTTTGAAATAATATTAAAAAAATACAATGCCATTTTTGTATTACATGTTATACTCAAATACATTTTTTTCAAATGCAAGAAACAATGACACCAAGATAATTTATCTTCAAATTTTACCTTAATCCTCATTGCAACATTCACCACAGGCCACCTTTTGTTTTCCAAAATGTGATGTTCATATTCTACTAAAGATTTTTCCTAAATAACTTTTATATATTAAGCTGATGCATGTGACTATCTAAATTGGTTACTGTATAAAATTAGTAAATGATAAGATTAACAAAACAAAAAAACCCTATAAACTAGTTTAATATTTAAACATGGAATTACTACAATTGCACTCTGTAAATTATATTAACATTAATATATATTAATATTATTACTTTGAAATATAAATTATAACACAATATTTATGTTTTCATTAATTTCAAACAGAAACTTAAAATGCAACTGGAGTTTAATAGATTTTAATACATTACTTGTTAGAGCAGGGACTTTGGGATTCTTTTCTAACTATTTCACTTGAATTTAGAAAGGGAATTACTATCAACATTATAATCCTAATCCAATCAAAATGCCTATTGAGAAATAATTGTTCTTACCCTCATATTTATAAAGCATATTTTCTAAAAAGAATGATAAAACTTTATATACATACTGTTCTATATACCCTTTTGTTATCCCCATAGAGAAAACAAAGTCTTTTATTTTTATTTCCTTTGAATCTTCCATTGAACCTTTCAAAGTATTGTGTTGTAACATGCTAAAATTTCTTACAAAATTTTACTGGTGTTATAGAACTGAATGTTTCATAAATATGCAGTATGTAGCATTATCTTGTAACTACTTATATAAGAGATGAATAGCAGCTATTGTATAAAATCAAATTTTGCAGCCACCATTTTTATTGTCAAAGTGGGGAACAAGATTTTCGTATTATGCCGTTCTACATTCTAACCTTGAAGATGCTATTAAGCATAAAAACCAAGACACTGATGAGCCCTTGCAAAAGGAAGTAATGCTTTCCCCTTCAAGCCAACCAGCATAACTATTTTTAACTGTTTGCCAAGGTACAAATATTCCACAGCAGAAGTAAAGTTCTTAGTTATAATCACAAGAATGGGCTCTGCAAATAGCCTGTTAATCAATGGATATAACTTTCTTTAGAGGACAGTCATAATCATGTATTGGGGGTTCCTTTGGAAACCATTCAGCGTATGAATCTTCTACCAACAGTTTAAGCAAATTGCATTTTTCATGGGCTTCATAATCTCTAAATTGATACCTATATTACAAGGTTACTGTAATTGTCCAACTGTTGGGACATTAATTTATAAAATTCCTTAGGTTAATTGATTTTAAACAAATAACCATAAAACAAGTGATCGCATTTCTATAATATCACAGACAGTAATATTAATTCAAATCTAGGTCATAAAAGTATCTGAATGATTCAAGAAAAAAATTACTATATAATGTTTCTTGCCTTGGATTATCTCAATAATTACTAGTATATGAACTTGCCCTTATAGGAGGGGACAAGGACTAAAAAGTTGTTTTATCCTCTCAAATGGAAATAAATCAATGTTATTTTAGTAAATGTTTCTTTAATTTAGCCTCAATATGAATGGTTTTGGCATTATATTAAAATTAAATTTAAGTTTTAAGCTAGAAACTTTTTCTGAAAGTCTATGGTCATCCATCTTGAACTCCAAGCATGTAGGAAGACATAGGTAGAAGTATATTAAATCTGACAAATGACCTCCCATGTGCAAAGGAGGAAATAAAGATTCATTCTCCGTGTTTGTGAGATCATTTTGATGAAGGAAAGGCTAATTGAGGATGACATACATTCTAAATTTAATTCAAATCAGCATTTTTACATGAAGACTCATCACATTTCCAATGGTACATGCTACCATAAAACAGCTTAGTAAAGACATTTTGAATTTGATTCTTACAATCTTTTAAAATGCTTCATCAGAACTGACATTTTTAGGGGTAATGAGTTTCCAATCTGAGTATTAGCTCAAACTGGATACCTGTGGTATTTTACACCTTTTATTTAAAAAGAAGCATTTTTCTTTAGCATAATTAAGTCTTATGTTGCAGAGAAAATTGCAACTAATATGAGATTATGCCTAGGAAACATGTGGGGAAAGTGCCAACACAGGGTTTCTCACAGTAAAAGCAAATCACCTTGAAATGATTAAAATGTTAAATTACGAATGACTCATCCTCTGGCATTCAAAAATTATCATATTCCAAGACCAAGTAGCACTACTATTGTTTTTAAAATGAAAAGGTGATTGCTAACTCTTTCCTCTTGAAATGCTCCAAAATTAGCATTAATATTATCCTATTAACACACAGTTAACAACTCAACTCTGTAAAAAGACCACCTCAATTCTGCAAATTTCACATAATGGTTGTCATTTGTTAAAAGTCAGGGTCATTTATATTTTATACTAAGATAAAATTGTATCTTGACTATATTTACACAGTGACAATTCAAAACATAGAGGGCAGATTTACTAAGATGGAAACAATATTCAGGAGTTCCTACCCTTAAGACTTTACATTATATGCCAGTCATTCTAATTAAATTTAGAAACAAACATTAGTATGCAAGTCGGTGGTTTTAAACATGTCACATAAAAAGATTTTCAGCATGTCCTGTTTATGGTACTATATTCCCAGCTACAGCATGGCCATTTGGCTTTCTTCTAAGAATAAAACAAAGCAGAATGTCTACATATCTAAATTTGGATTTGAGAAAATAATACTTTTTTCATAGGATAATTTATTTGTAAAAAATCATATGTCAACTACATTTTCAAGGATGAGACTTTGGAAAGATTTTACCTTACCTAAGGAATGAACAGTGGGCCTCTTCCTATTCTGTGTATCTGAAATATCTCAGGTGTTTCAATGGTCAAGTATAATATAGAGTTAAGCACATGCCTCACCTTAGTTTCCAAAGTTATATTTACTTTTCAAAGCAACTGAGTGTATAACTCATTGCTTATTTCCTAGAGAAATCCCTGGGCAATTGTGCGATATATTTCTAAAGATTAATTTGGAGACTATTATGATCATCACCTATGATCATTTACATTGATGGAACAGGTACAATTAAATCATTTGCTTGTTTAACGGCTCAAAAATTCAAGAACTATGACTATGAATCTAGAGTATTTTTCTGTAGGCTCACTATACTTCATATGTAGGTATAACAATCTGCCCATAAAAGTACTAGAAATTCTCAGATTAAGTTTTAATTAAATTTATTGAAAACATTCTCATTGAATTTTTTTCTGGCATGTTGTCACTTGAAGAAATTGGGAGACATTATGAAACTTGGAGTCTCTTTCATGAGAGAAAATTCTTAGACTGGAATTTTATAGCACTTGATATATTTTAAGATATTCTTATTTATTATGGAGTTTTGAATGATACCACACAAATATGGGCAATAGCTGTATGTAAACATGTAAGTCCTTTGTTCTATAGACAAGAATTTATCAAATTACTGGATCTATTTATTTTGCGTTTGGATGAAAGGTAAGATTTTGAAGACAGCATCACTTTTAGCATCTTCTTTGTTAGCAGCAATATTGAAGATAGTAATGATAATAATAAATACTGAATGTCCTAGATCCTTCCCAAAAAATATTACAGAAAATTTACAAAACACATCCATGAGCTTATTATTCAGAGTCTATATATAAGGAAACTAAGGCACAGACATGCTGCATAACTTGACAAGGGTCACACATACATTCAATGGCAGAGCTGTGGTTTGCTTCCAGTTATTCTGGTTTCAGGGCCCATACACTCAAATGGTAAAAATAAAGCAAGGAAATGAAGAAATGCTCTAACATCATGAGAAGATACAAACACAGAAATGATATGGTATTTTTTTTAAACATCTTTATTGGAGTGTAATTGCCTTACAATGTTGTGATAGTTTGTGCCGTACAACAAAGTGAATCAGCCACATGTATACATATATACCCATTACCCTCCCTCTTGTGTCTCCCTCCCACTCTCCCTATCCCACCCCACCAGGTGGTCAAAAAACACCAAGCTGATCTCCCTGTGCCATGCAGCTGCTTCCCACTAGCTATCTATTGAACATTTCGTAGTGTATATATGTCAGTGTTACTCTCTCACTTCACCCCAGCTAACCCTTCCTCCACCCCATGACCTCAAGTCCATTCTCTACCTCTGCGTCATTCTCCCTGTCCTGCCTCTAGGTTTATCAGAATCAATTTTTTTTTTTTAGATTCCATATATATGTTTTAGCATACAGAATTTCTTTTTCTCTTTCTGACTTACTTCATTCTGTATGACAGACTCTAGGTCCATCCACCTCACTACACATAACTCAGTTTTGTTTCTTTATATGGCTGAGTATTATTCAATTGTAAATATCGGCCACATCTTCTTTATCCATTCATCTGTAGATGGACACTTAAGTTGTTTCCATGTCCTGGCTATTGTAAATAGTGTGGCAATGAACATTGTGGTACATGACTCTTTTTGAATTATGGTTTTCTCAGGGTATATGCCCAGTAGTGGGATTGCTGGGTCATATGGTAGTTCTATTTTTAGTTTTTTAAGGAACTTCCATACTGTTCTCCATAGTGGCTCTATCAATTTACATTCCCACCAACAGTGCAAGAGGGTTCCCTTTTCTTTACACCTTCTCCAGCATTTATTGTTTGTAGATTTTTTTATGATGTTCATTCTGAAAAGTGTGAAGTGATACCTCATTGTAGTTTTGATTTGCATTTCTCTAATAATTAGTGATGTTGAGCATCCTTTCATGTGTTTGCTGGCAATCTGTATATCTTCT
>NC_041226.1:45992756-45992951 GCF_002837175.3 Physeter macrocephalus | reverse complement strand
CTCTAGGAGGTGGGCCAAAAAGGATCTTGCTGTGATTTATGTCATAGAGTGTTCTGCCTATGTTTTCCTTGAAGAGCTTTACAGTGTCTGGCCTTATTACATTTAGGTCTTTAATTCATTTTGAGTTTGTTTTTGTGTATGGTGTTAGGAGTGTTCTAATTTCATTTTTTAACATGTAGCTGTCCAGTTTTCCCA
>NC_041226.1:45982830-45992710 GCF_002837175.3 Physeter macrocephalus | reverse complement strand
ATGTCTATTTAGGTCTTCTGCCCATTTTTGGATTGGGTTGTTTGTTTTTTGATATTGAGCTGCATGAGCTGCTTGTAAATTTCAGAGATTAATCCTTTATCAGATTCTACATTTGCAAATATTTTCTCCCATTCTAACAGTGGACTTTTCATCTTGTTTCTGGTTTCCTTTGTTGTGCAAAAGCTTTTAAGTTTTTTTAGATCCAATTTCCTTATTTTTGTTTTTATTTCCATTTCTCTAGGAGGTGGGTCAAAAAGGATCTTGCTGTGATTTATGTCATAGAGTGTTCTGCCTATGTTTTCCTTGAAGAGCTTTACAGTGTCTGGCCTTACATTTAGGTCTTTAATTCATTTTGAGTTTGTTTTGTGTATGGTGTTAGGAGTGTTCTAATTTCATTTTTTAACATGTAGCTGTCCAGTTTTCCCAGCACCACTTACTGAAGAGGTTGTTTTTTCTCCATTGTATACTCTTGCCTCTTTTATCAAACATAGGTGACCATATGTGTGTGGGTTTATCTCTGGGCTTTCTATCCTGTTCCATTGATCTATATTTCTGTTCTTGTGGCAGTACCATACTGTCTTGATTACTGTAGCTTTGCAATATAGTCTCAGTCAGGGAGCCTGATTCCTCCAGCTCTGTTTTTCTTTCTCAAGATGGTTTTTGCTATTCGGGGCTTCTGTGTTTCCATATAAATTGTGAAATTTTTTGTTCTAGTTCTGTGAAAAATGCAGTTGGTAGTTTCACAGGGATTGCATTGAATCTTTAGATTGCTTTGGATAATACAGTCATTTTCCCAAGGTTGAGTCTTCCAACCCAAGAACATGGTATATCTTTCCATCTGTTTGTATCATCTTTAATTTCTTTCATCAGTGTCTTATAGTTTTCTGCATACAGATCTTTTTCCCCTTAGGTAGGTTTATTCCTAGGTATTTTATTCTTTTTGTTGCAATGGTAAATGGGAGTGTTTCCTTAATATCTCTTTCAGATTTTTCATCATTAGTATTTAGGAATGCAAGAGATTTTTGTGCATTAATTTTGTAAACTGATGCTTTACAAAATTCATTGATTAGCTCTAGTAGTTTTCTGGTAGGATCTTTAGGATTCTCTATGTGTAGTATCATGTCATCTGTAAACAGTGACAGTTTTACTTCTTCTTTTCTGATTTGGATTTCTTTTATTTCTTTTTCTTCGCTGATTGCTGTGGCTAAAACTTCTAAAACTATGTGGAATAATAGTGGTGAGAGTGGGCAACCTTGTCTTGTTCCTGATCTTAGTGGAAATGCTTTCAGTTTTTCACCATTGAGAACAATGTTGCCTGTGGGTTTGTCATATATGGCTTTTATTATGTTGAGGTCAGTTCCCTCTATGACTACTTTCTAGAGAGTTTTTATTATAAATGGGTGCTGAATTTTGTCCAAAGCTTTTTCTGCATCTATTGAGATGATCATAGAGTTTTGATCCTTCAATTTGTTAATATGGTGCATCACATTGATTGATTTGCATATCTTGAAGAATCCTTGCATTTCTGAGATACACCCCACTTGATCATGTTGTATGATCCTTTTAATGTGCTGTTGGATTCTATTTCCTAGTATTTTGTTGAAGATTTTTGCATCTATTTTCATCAGTAATATTGGCCTGTAGTTTTCTTCTTTTGATATCTTTGTCTGGTTTTGGTATCAGGCTTATGGTGGCCTCGTAGAATGAGTTTGGGAGTGTTCCTCCCTCTGCTATATTTTGGAAGAGTTTGAGAAGGATCAGTGTTAGCTCTTCTCTAAATGTTTGATAGAACTCACCTGTGAAGCCATCTGGTCCTGGGCTTTTGTTTGTTGGAAGATTTTCAATCACAGCTTCAATTCAGTGTTTGTGATTGGTCTGTTTATATTTCCTATTTCTTCCTGGTTCAGTCTCGGAAGGTTGTGCTTTTCTAAGTATAGTTGCTTGTAGTAATCTCTCATAATCTTTTGTATTTCTGCAGTGTCAGTTGTTACTTCTCCTTTTTCATTTCTAATTCTATTGATTTGAGTCATCTTTTTTTTCTTGATGAGTCTGGTTAATGATTTATCAATTTTGTTTATCTTCTCAAAGAACCAGCTTTCATTCTTATTGATCTTTGCTATTGTTTCCTTCATTTCTTTTTCAATTATTTCTGATTTGATGTTTATGATTTCTTTCCTTCTGCTAACTTTGGATTTTTTGTTGTTCTTCTTCTTCTTTCTATAATTCCTTTAGGTATATGGTTAGGTTGCTTATCTGAGATGTTTCTTGTTTTTTGAAGTAGGATTGTATTGCTATAAACTTCCCTCTTAGAACTGCTTTTGCTGAATCCCATAGGTTTTGGGTCATCGTGTTTTCATTGTCATTTGTTTCTAGGTAGTTTTTGATTTCCTCTTTGATTTCTTCAGTGATCTCTTGGTTATTTAGTAGCGTATAGTTTAGCCTCCATGTGTTTGTATTTTTTACAGATTTTTTTTCCTATATTGATATCTAGTCTCATAGTTTTGTGGTTGGAAATGATACTTGATACAATTTCAATTTTCTTAAATTTACCAAGGCTTGATTTGTGACCCAAGATATGATCTATCCTGGAGAATGTCCATGAGCAGTTGAGAAGAAAGTTTATTCTGTTGTTTTTGGATGAAGGCAGATTCTCAACCACTGCACCACCAGGGAAGCCCCTAATGTGACATTTAAAACTTGTGTTTCCTTATTCATTTGGGATGATCTGTCCATTGGTGGAAGTGAGGTGTTAAAGTCACCTACTAGTATTGTGTTACTGTCATTTTCCCCTTTATGGCTGTTAGCACTTGGCTTATGTTTTGAGGTGCTCCTAAGTTGGGTACATAAATTTTTACAATTGTTATATATTCTTCTGGGATTGATAACTTGATCATTATGTAGTGTCTTTCTTTGTCTCTTGTAATAGTCTTTATTTTAAAGTCTATTTTGTCTGACATGAGAATTACTAACCCAGCTTTCTTTTGATTTCCATTTACATGGAATATCTTTTTCCATCCCCTCACTTTCAGTCTGTATGTGTCCCTAGGTCTGAAGTGGGTCTCTTGTAGACAACATATATACAAGTCCTGTTTTTGTATCCATTCAGCCAATCTATGTCCTTTGATTGGCACATTTAATCCATTTACATTTAAAATAATTATCAATATGTATATTACCATTTTCTTAATTGTTTTGGATTTGTTATTGTTGGTCTTTTCCTTTTCTTATGTTTCCTGCCTAAAGAAGTTCCTCTAGCATTTGTTGTAAAGCTGGTTTGGTGGTGCTGAATTTTCTTAGCTTTTGCTTGTCTGTAAATGTTTTAATTTCTCTGTCGAGTCTGAATGAGATCCTTGCTTGGTAGAGTAATCCTGGTTGTAGGTTTTTTCCTTTCATTGCTTTAAATATATCCTGCCCCTCCCTTCTGGCTTGCCGAGTTTCTGCTGAGTGGTCAGCTGTTAAGCTTATGGGGATTCCCTTGTATGTTATTTGTTGCTTTTCCCTTGCTGCTTTTAATATTTTTCTTTGTATTTAATTCTTTATAATTTGATTAATATATGTCTTGGCGTGTGTCCCCTTGGATTTTTCTTGTATGGGACTCCCTGCACTTCTTGGACTTTATTGACTATTTCCTTTCTCATATTAGGGAAGTTTTCAACTATAATCTCTTCAAATATTTTCTCAGACCCTTTCTTTTTCTCTTCTTCTGGGACCCCTATAATTCGAATGTTGGTGGATTTTATCTTGTCCCAGAAGTCTCTGAGACTGTCCTCAATTCTTTTCATTCTTTTTTCTTTATTCTCCTCTGCATTAGTTATTTCCACTATTTTATCTTCCAGGTCACTTATCCGTTCTTCTGCCTCAGTTTTCCTGCTATTGATTCCTTCTAGAGAAGTTTTATTTCATTTATTATGTTGTTCATCATTGTTTCTTTGCTCTTTAGTTCTTCTAGGTCCTTGTTAAATCTTTCTCGTATTTTCTCCATTCTATTTCCAAGATTTTGGATCATCTTTACTATCATTACTCTGAAAATCTTTTTCAGGTGGACTGCCAATTTCCTCTTAGTTTGTTTCATCTGGTGGGTTTTTACCATGCTCCTTCATCTTCTGCATATTTCTTTGTCTTCTCATTTTGCTTAGCTACTGCATTTGGGATTTCCTTTTGCAGGCTGCATTTTCATAGTTCCTGCTGTTTTTGGTGTCTGCCCCCAGTGAGTAAGGTTAGTTCCATGGCTTTTGTAGGCTTCTTGTAGAGGTGATTAGTGTCTTTGTTCTGTTGGGTGGGGCTGGATATTGTCTTTCTCGTGGGCTGCTCCACATTCGGTGCTGTGTTTTAGGGTGTCTGTGAATTTAGTATGTTTTTAGTTATCCTCTCTGCTATTGGCTGGGGGTGCGTTCCTGTCTTGCTAGTTGTTTGGCATGGGGCATCTAGCACTGGAGCCTGCTGGCCGTTGGGTAGAACTGGGTCTTAGCTCTGAGATGGAGATCTCTGGGAGAGCTCTGGCTGATTGGTTTTACGTGGCACTGGGTGGTCTCTGGTGGTCCAATGTCGTGAACTCGGCTCTCCTACCTCAGAGGCTCAGGCCTGACACCAGACCAGAGCACCAAATGCTGTCAACCACACAGCTCAGAAGCAAAGGACCAAAAAAAGAAAGAAAATAATAGTATAAAAAATAAATTTATTAAAATAAAAAAGTAATAATAATTTTAAAAAGAGAGCCACGAAGCCAGAAACAAATCCACCAATGATAACAAGTGTTAAAAACTATACTAAGATAAACATAAAATTCAGAAACAAGTCATTCACAGACAGCAAACCCCAAGTCTACAGATGCTCCAAAAATCCACTGTCTCAGTTTTGGGATGATTTGTTGTCTATTCAGGTGTTCCACAGATGCAAGGTATATCAAGTTGACTGTGGGGATTTAATCCACTGCTCTTGAGGCTTCACAGAGAAATTTCCCTTCCTCTTTTTTGTTTGCACAGCTCCTGGGGTTCAGCTTTTCTTTTGACCCCACCTCTCTGTGTAGGTCATCCTCAGGCATCTGTTCCCCACCCAGACAGGAGGGGGTTAAAGCAGCTGCTGATTAGAGGGCTCTGGCTCACTCAGACCAGGGGGAGGGAGGGAGGGGTACCATAGTTATAATTGGAATGCGGGATGAGCCTGTGGAGGCAGAGGCCAGCATGACGTTGCAACAGCCTGAGGCATGCTGTGTGTTCTCCCTGGGAAGTTGTCCCTGGATCACAGGACCCTGGCAGTGGTAGACTGCACAGGCTCCCTGGTGGTGTAGATAGTGACCTGTGCTTGCACACAGGATTTCTGGGGTCTCCAGCAGCAGCGTTAGTGTTTCATGCCCATCTCTGGTGTCTGAGGTTATAGCTGTGGCTTGCACCCGTCTCTGGAGCTCGTTTAGGCGGTGCTCTGCCTTCTGTGGGCAGACAGGGAAGGAATCCCCTCTCCTTGCACACCCTGAAACAATGGTCTCTTGCTTCTTAGGCAGGTCCATATTTTTCCCCAGACTCCCTCCTGGCTAGCTGTGGCACACTAACCAGCTTTAGGCTGTGTTCACACAGCCAACCCCCGTCCTCTCCCTGGGATCTGACCTCTGAAGCCCAAGCCTCAGCTCCCAGCTCCCACCTGTCCTGGTAGATGAGCAGACAAGCCTCTCAGGCTGGTGAGTGCTGGTTGGCACCAATCATCTGTGTGGGAATCTCTCTGCTTTGCCCTCTGCACCCATGTTACTGAGCTCTCCTCCATGGCTCCAAAGCTTCCCAGCCACCCACTCCCCATCACTGCCAGTGAAGGGGCTCCCTAGTGTGTGGAAACTTTTCCTCCTTCACAGCTCTGTCCCAGAGGTGTAGATCCCGTCCCTATTCTTTTGTCTCTGTTTTTTCTTTTTTCTTTTGCCTTACCCAGGTACATGGGTATTTTCTCACATTTTGGGAAGTCTGAGGTCCTCTGCCAGTGTTCAGTAGGTGTTCTATAGGAGTTTTTCCACGTGTAGATGTATTTTTGATGTATTTGTGGGGAGGAAGGTGATCTTCATGTATTACTCCTCTGCCATCTTGACGCTTACCCACATTGTAAGTATTTTTTTAGAAAAAATTGGCACATTTATTGTTTATTCATTAGTTAATTCATTAAAACACATTTGTTATAACTAGTATGTTCCTAGAATGGGAAAACTAACTCAAGATCTAAACATTAAAGATAACATAAGCAAGTAAAGGGAAAAAAAATTCTAAGTAAATATTGGCAGTGTTGAACAATATAACTGTTAAAGAAACACAGTGATTTGTATCTTAACCAAAATGAGGATGAATCAGGGAAGGTGACATTTGATTTGAGTTATAAATCGGTGGGAGTAGAGTGAGTGTGAGAATATAAATATTCTAGTCAGAAAAACAGAGGCTTAAGAGTCTACACTGTGATCTGGCTGGAAACTGCACATATTTCAGTATGGCTAGAGATAACATAAGGTTTAGAGGAATGAAGTTTTAAAGTTAAGCAAAAAGTAAGATTTCAAAGGGCCTGGTTTAGAATGTTAAGAAGTAGCATTAGTTTTAGAAAAGTAATGGGTAGCCAATCTAGTGTTTTAGAAATATGATTCTGGCAGCATGAAGTAAAGTAGATGGTTGAAGGATACTGCTGGAAGAAGCAAATCAGCCAGAAGTCTGATTAGGATAGCCTAATTTATGAGGGGTTTGAAGGTACAATAAGCAACAAGTCAATGACATTGGATTGGAAATACATATGAGCATTGGCTTTGTAGGACAAGATGACTGATTAGACTTGAGTTTAATCAGTTAAATAAATTTAAGATATGTTTCAGGTTTCTGGTTTGGGCAAATTCAGGGGAAATGGGAAATAAGTGTGCAGTTAGTTGAGACCTATATCCAGAAAGGTGAGTCAGTTTGAGGAAATCTGTGAGTTATGATTTGTCTATCTACCCTGATGAAAATATCAAAAATGCAACTGGATATACACATCTGGAATCCATAAGAGTTCTGGGTTAAGGGTGGGCTGGATTTAATAGTAAGACAAATCCTTCCTTGAATGCCCACTAGGTGCCATTTTAGGTTCTCAGAAAATCCATACAAGGATTTTACTATATTCATATACTATAATGTGATATATATTTTATTAATGAGGAAATTGATACTTAGAGATATGAAAAAAACTTTTAGGAAGTAGTAGTACTGGAATTTATACCATAAGATAAGGCCAAACTTAAGTGTCTTTCATTATACCACTGTCCGCTCATCTCTATGCTGTCATTCGTATACAGGAAACTCTTGAACCTACTGGAATGAATGAGATCACCAACGGAGAGAGTTAAGGGAGGAGAGGGCCACAGACAAATCACTGAACATTTATAATTTTTAGGAAGCCAGAGGAAGAGCATCCAGGGAAGGGGAACAAGTAACAGAGGAAAGAGAAATAGCTGTACAAAAGCAAAAGTAGAATAGAATTTTTCAAAGAGGAAAAGATCAACAGAATCAAGTAATGAGAAGAGGTTAGAAAAATATGCTTTTTTTCATCTAGAAAGCATTTATCTACTACCTTACACTGATATTTCCTAGACATTAAAGATCCAAACTCTAGGCATCATTTGTTACTATAAATTCTGAAAGGATAAATAAAAACTATAGGCGATGCAGACATTTTTAGGTGCATGTGTTTGTATGAGTATGAGGAAAGGTGTGCATCATGTCGGAGATAAAGGTCTTCAGCTTGGATTCCTTTTGTGGGGCTGGGGTGTGAGGAGAGGATAATGATGAAATCTTGAATCTAGTATGAGATTTTTCTGGAGGAGAGATGGGAATTTTTCACAGAAGCTGCCACGAGACTATTGGAATAGTTGGCTGTGGGACATAGGGACTTCAAGGTGTTATCTCTCTAGCTCTCTGGCTTGTTATAAATTACAGTCATCAATTATTAAATTTTCAAGCAAACATTTACTCAAGGCTGACCTTTGAAATTTTAAGAAGCTACTTTTACTTTCCCATCTCCTGTTTCCTAAGAAATCAAGTAGTTTCAGCAAGCCCCGCCCAACCCTTGTTATGCAACATTCTGAGCACCCTCTATTTTATTCCATGACACCTAATTAAATTTTACACATATATTTCTCAATACTTGTCTTACATAATAGAGTGAAAAATTCATGAGGTCAGGGTTCCCAGTGTTTTTTTTTTAAATTGAATAAGGTAAGGAATTAATGATAGATAATCCACAGATTTTTCTGAAAAATATAATTTATATATATATACATATATGTACATACAATATATGTTTATAATTAATGACATAGAAACGTATTGGAGGACCAGAATTTTTTTTTATTTAGGTATAATTGCTTTACAATGTAGTATTAGTTTATGCTGTACAACCAAGTGAATCAGCTATATGTATACATATATCCCGTCTCATGGATCTCCCCCGCAACGTCCCACCCATCTAGGTCACCACAGAGTACCCAGCTGAGCTCCCTGCGCTATAAAGCAGGTTCCCACTAGCTATCTGTTTTCCACATGGTAGTGTATATATATCAATCCCAATCTCCCAATTCATCCCATCCCCCCTTCCTCCACACCCCCATGTCCACGTGTTCCTTCTCTATGCAGGAATAGAGATGCAGACGTAGAGACCCAGAAATTTTTAAGTTTGGTCTCTTTCCTGTTTTAGAGTAAATAGAGCTGGAAAATGCCTTCAAGAGTGATAAATTTTGATGATCTCTGAATCTCACCTCTGCAGGAGCAGTGCCATGCGTTACTAGGTTAATTAATTAAATGTCTCAGATTTATAATTGCATGTAAGCTATCTTACGCATTTTTCCATTCAGCACATTTAAATCTAATAGGAGGATATATAAGTACACTTTGCAAACCAGATAGTCTAAGGTAAAGCTCAATGATGGGAAGAAACCACTTCTTTTATCAGTGCAAAATACACATTACTTGGTATTAAAAATATGGATGTTGCCTCCAAATTCTATTCTACCCCTGCACCGTCAACATGTTTTCACTCAGGCTGAACAAATTAACTGCAAACATATATTGCTTTTACTAGGTTTTCACTGAGCAACAAGAGTGTTTTTAAAATTACCCATGAATAGCTCAGGCACTCAGATATCTGTTTTTGGTGCCTGAAGATGCATGCTTTAAGAATCTTTAGTCATTAATATCAAGCCAGAAAACACCAAGGGTAAAAGGCCCAGTGTAATATATATCTAAAGATGCTCTACTTATAACGATTGCATTGCTCTTTTAAGGCTTCATTTATTCTTGACAGAAACAATTATGTGAAGTAATTATATCTAAAGTCAGGCAGTGTACAGCGTTCAATTTGGAAGGTAAAGAACATTGTTTGACTGTTGTTACCAGGCACATTCCTGATAGGGAACAAATGCTTACATCAATAGGAATCATGCACTTCGTAATTTATTCTTTTATTTGCATATGCTGTTATCATAATAAGTGCCAGGTTAACCATCTTAAACACAGAGACAAAATTACTAGTATAACATCAGTGGGAGAAAGCAATATAGAAGCAGCTCATCAGTATTTCCTTTGCATGGCTTCTTATTTTATAGGGTTCTTTTTCCTTGCATGACCAAATGTTGCATAATTGACTGGATAGAATTATTTCAGAAGACATCCAAAGATTGAAAGGCCAACATCCTTAGTGAATAAACTGGATGATACATAGAATTTAAAACAGTTAATTTGACCAGATACTGCAAATTAAGTGAGTTACTCCTTCTTATGAGTATTTTCTCAGAAACAAATTATCCTTTTTTAAAAAATATATAATTGGAGGGCTTCCCTGGTGGCGCAGCGGTTGCGCGTCCGCCTGCCGATGCAGGGGAAACGGGTTCGCGCCC
>NC_041226.1:45970060-45982685 GCF_002837175.3 Physeter macrocephalus | reverse complement strand
GGCCCGCATACCACAAAAAAAAAAAAAAAAAAAAAATATATATATATATATATATATATATAATTGGACACAAATTATCTACATTAATACATACTTCCTTCGTAGTTTGAAAGAGTTCATAACTTCTCCCAAGTTTTCTAAATTGCAACTAGCCAAACTGACATATTGGCCCCTTGCATACATCTGGATAACTCTGCAGTCAATGCAAATGTATTAAACAATTTATGGCAAGGGAGAAAATATGACTATTGAAGCATCACCCTGAATCTATAAGTTGTGTTTCTTTTCCTCCTGTTTTATTTACACTATTAATCTGTTAAAGCATTAATTTATTTTTATTTCAAGAGGAAACTCATTTTACTTTAAAATATTGAAAGGTATGTATATATTTCAAGGTGCCCTATATTTACCTAAAGCATTATTCTGTTAGAAAAAGACATTTCTGCATAATTATGATCTCCAGACTAGCAGGCATTTCCAGGCATTGTCTTAAATATACCACTTTATCTTGGCAAAAAGATAATTGTTTTATTTCCATCAGATACATTAAAAATAACTATGATGTGCCACATATATCTTATTCCATAAAAGTATAATCATACGTAATAAGGCCACTTACCAAGAGAACTGGCTAAAATAGCCAGGTTGAAATGATTGTACCCTTGAGTATGCATTTCATCTTTACTCTAAGAGAAAGTTAAGAATTTTTTGTGTGTTTACTTTCTTTTCACTCCCTCCACCATGTTTGAAGAGTGATATAGAAAATGAATTGATTCCTATAATCTGATATTTTTGCATATACAACTCCGTTTGCCTTAGTTTGAGAGTTGCTGAAATATTTTTTTCTGTATCTATCTTGTTATTGTATCCCTGTTTTGAAAAAAATAAAGGGTTCGTTTTGTGATTTTATATCTATATCACCAATCCTTCTCCAAGAATATTGGCTTAAATGATATTTAATAGTAGGTCAGTTATTGTTCTGATGATTCCAAGTAAATAAACACAATTTCAGAGAAGAAATTGATGGGTTTTATGTAATTTGACGTCAGGTATTCTATAGGAACTCATAAAACTGGATCCATTGTTTCAAATATTAATAGGACTCTATTTTTTCTTTTCTGATGCTCTTGTATATGCCCTTCAATTTTTGTCTCTCGACAAGCCCACTTCCTCTGTTTTTCCACACTACATTAAATAAATCTGGTCTCTTTTAGCTTCAAAATTTATAATTCAGCTAGAGAGACTGTTATATGTCACAATTTCATCTGTACACTTCCCGGTAGGAACTAGCTAAGCCTGGGTCGTGTGCGCACCACTATACTCTTAATATATCAGTTTCAACAGCAACTATGTGGATGGAATCTGGGTGAAGAATGTTAGTTCCAGATGGATAGATGGATGAAAATTCTACACAATTAAAGTAATAATTAACCACTATAGTTAATGGAATCATAGACTCAATGCCTATATATATATGTATATATATATTTATATTTATATATATTTATTCACCTACATATATATGAATGACTTATGTGTGAGACACAGCCAACTACTGTGGCAACAAGAGCCCTGCAAGCAGCAAGCATCACAATTATGGAGCATAAGCATAACCTGTTCAGTCATGTCCATTCTCAAGTCTCTGCCATGTGTTCTACCATGGACAAACAATGGAAATGCACAATAATTGAATATCTATCTCATTAACTGCCAGACCCTAGAAAATACTGAATTCTTTCTGTTACCTTATACCAGTGGGTTTTTCATTTTTCTCCTAATCTAACTATAGAGAGATAAATTGTCTGTGACTTTCAAGCTAACAAATACCTATTTCAGAATCTGAGGACAAAAGATGAAATATCATAACAAATGATGCTCTCATAGCTCTTATCATTTAGGAAAATAGAAGCTCTGTGCCAGGAATGGGAAGAGGATCAAATATATATTTCTTATTATAAATCACAATATTACAAATAAAAACTGACAAAGATTCAACAAAAATAGAAAATCACAGAAAATTAAATGTAAAGTTCTTAAGTAAAATAATAGGAAATAAAATTCAACAATACCTTAATAAATAATATGTGACAACTTTATTCCAGAGTAGACTCTGGAAGTTTATGAATGATGCAAAGTTGCCAAATAAATGTTCATTTTTAAAAATTATAATACTAATAACTACTAAAAGTGACAAATTTCAAAATATATGCTTAATTCAAAAACACGCAGGAAAATAGGAATAATTGGGATTTTCTTGAAATAATATAAAATAAAATGTCATTGACATTTACCATGGAAAAACTCAGAACATGTTCTGAATAGTAGATTATTAACAGATTTATTATTTGCAAATATTTCTAGAATTTTATCAAAAGAAGTCATGTGTTATATAATTGACTTTTTCTTTCACTAAGCACAACTATGTTGAGATTCATCCATTTTGTCGCATGTATCATTAGTTCATTCCATTTTCTTGTCAAGTAATATTTCATTGTGTGGATAGATCACAATTTGTTCATTTTCACCTATTGGTGGACTTTTGGGTTGTTTTCAGTTTTTGTCTTTATTTAGCTTGTTAACATGGTAAATTACATTGATGGGTTTTTATACAGATTTTTTTAAAAGTTCAGAAAAAATGAGTATATACTGTGTGACACCATTTTTATGAAACTCTGGAAAATGCAAATTAATTTACAGTACCAGAAAGTAGTTCAAGGGTTATAAAGAACTGTTGGTGGGAAGAGGATGGAGGAAGGATTATTAAGGGACACAAAGAAACTTTTGGGAACAATGGGTATGTTCATTATCTTTATGCTGGCAATGGTTCCACAGATGTGTACCTTTGTCAAAATGTAAAATTGTATGGTTTCAATACATGCAGTTTATTGTACAAGCTTATCTCTCAGTAATGTTATTTGAAAAGAAAAGATAAAACCTACTTTTCAACCCAAGATTGACGACGTCATCTGAAATTCTTCTAAAACATGTTTACATTGATGAGAATGCCTAGGATCATCCTCATTTTATGTCTTCCCCATCAATAAGTACACCAAGTCCTTGGTGACATCTGCCAAAGTCTCTGAGTTCTGTAATCTGTCAGAGCTAATGCCTGGGTCCTCTGAATCCTGAAGGTAATGGTTAAATTATAGTCCATGGTTTGGCAATAAATTGATTTTCACTTAATTCATTTTAAGAGGAAGGCAATTTTATCTCATTGATTTTCAAATCTTTTTTGCACTCACCTGTTTATTAAAGATCGCTTTGTCTCCCTTTGGTACATTTTTTTCTGCAATAAATATTAATTGTTGATAAAGATTTGATGTATATCATGTTTTGTATTCAAGAGGATAGAATTTTTAATGCAGATTTTCACTTAATAAATATTATCTCCAATGTGTAAATACTGAACATTCATTTTATAGACAAAGAAGAGTATTGATAGCTACTGTTTTTTTAAAATCATAGTTACTGTAAAACTGGGATTCATGATAAACTATATGGATTTGGAAACATCTCTGTTCTATCACACCTCCTTCTGCATAAGAAACTTATCATCAGTATTCTTCAGTAGTGCCAAGATGGTTTTATATATATATATATATATGTATATATTTATATGTATATCTGTATGTTTAATTATATATATAATTAAACCAATGATCATTTCTCAGTTATATCATAGCTGTCTAAAAATTTACACCATTTTAAAGAATTTTTGTGATATAAATGTGTTTTCCATCAATCCAGTGAAAAAGTAGGACCTTTTCTTGTTGAAAAAGTTTGAATATATGTAGTTAAATGAAATAAACTATGTATAAAATGATTATAAAATACAAAGGAGAGGAGGTGATTGATATAGTAAAGAGAAACGTCGAGGTCACAGGCAGAGCTAATATCTAGAACTCCCTGGCATTTGGCTGATATTCTACACAAGTCATGCTGTCATCCAGAGTGAAGTCAGGGACCAATGGATGGATAACCTTTCTACACCTGGTCTTACATTTATTTGATTTTATTATCCACTCTACTCTTTCCTTCTACTCATGACCATACAGGAACCTAGTCATCAACCAGATTTCTTTAATCTCAAAAACGCTATATTCAGACATATCAGTACTTAACCATATTCTATTATCCTTCTAGCTTTTTCACTTAACTACCCTTTGACCTCAACAAGATCTTGATTCCATCTTCAGCTTATATTCAAATCTTCTCTAAATGTCAACAATTTGTTCCATTACTTTTTCAGTCTTATTTTCTCATATCTCCTCAACTTTGAAGAGATCAAAATTTCTGACTTGTTTTGGCCTATACTCAGGGATTGAAGCCTTGCTAGAGAAAATTGAAGATCCCCACACATCAGCATCTTCTCCAGTGCATGCTCGACCATCCCACAGAAACAACTATTATAGTATTTAGTCTGCTCTCTCTTCCATCTGCTACAGCTCTTTCAGACACTTTCTCCATTTCTTAGATTCCTCTGCCTTACCTTCCCACCTTACTTCTGCTCTCAGTGGATGGTTTCAACACCCACAGCACTGAAAAAATATGACATACAGAGAAGCACACCTTAAAAATCCTATAAGTAATTCCACAGATTCAGTCATCTGCATTTGCATTCTGCCTTCCCTCATTTATTTCCAGATGAAGTAGAAAAATTTGTGCTCTCCTCAGCCTGATCTTGTTATCTGTACTCCAGTTGCATTAGAACATGGATCTATTCTCTCTCTCTCTCCCCCAAGCCTTCAACCTCTCCTTTTCTTCTGATAAAGTTTTCTTATCTATATTACTTAAGACACTTTTCTTCATTACAGACAGATCCCTTCCTATTCTATCCTCATTCTGCATATACTTATCTTCACTTTTTATTATTATTATTTTTTACTTCAGCCTACTATAATATCTCTTCTGTTCCCACTACTCCACAGAAATTCTTTTCACCTAGATTCTCACTGAGGACCACATCTTAATCAAATTTTAATATTTCAGTCCTGATCATACTTGAGCTCTAACAACACTAAACATTGTTCACCTGTTTCTCTTTTTGAAATTATCTTCCTTTCACATCCACGACATTAGACTTGTCTAAATTTTTCCTGCTACTCTAGCTGCCTCTTCTTGGTCACCCTTTTGCAGAGTTCTCTGACTCTTCTTTCATACTTGTTGGTGTTCCTCTGGATTATAACCTCTCCTTCTGTCTACACAATCCCCCAGATGGATGTCATCCAAGCCCTTGTATCTATTACCATCTATAAGCTGATAACTAACCTCTAACTCAGAGGACTTACCTCTCTCCTGAACCATATATATAACTATTGAACTGCTCCAAAATCACAAAACAAAAATTATTATCTTAATTAACCATTCATCATTCCCCTCAATGTCATTTTCAATAATAAGAAAAAATAAAGGATAATATCACCATATACCCTGTTACCCCAGCCTGAAACCAATTCTAGCCCTAGACTGTTACACAGAATTACTATCTCATCTTGCCTGTCTCATTCTTTCTCAGGTTCAGCTCTTTAGTGGTAAGAGCACTAAATATGGAATCAGACTAGTCTTGGGATTGAATCCTGCCTACCCTACTTCAAAGCTTGTGTGACCCTGAAGAAATAGGCTCAACTATTGTTTTTTTTTAATCTGTAAATGTGAATAGTTATATTCATTTTGCCATGGAGTTATTGGAATGTTATATGATATACATGCTTTTGCAAAATACCCAAATTCTGAATCTTGAAATATAATCAATAACTTATTTCTTAGAAACATGATTGTTATATCAAAACAGAAATTTCTTTATGCTATCCCTCTGCTTACATTTGATCCCTGGTTTCCGTGATCCTTATGTAAAAATCGCAACTATTTACCATACCTAATAATGTCCTGAATTAACGCTCTAGACTCACACCTGAGCCCTGGCCCATTCATGCTATTTGTGTAGGCACCACAGTGGACTTCTCTCCATCTGAAATGGGACAGGAGAAACTGTTCTAGGCAGCAATAATGACCAAAGCCCAGCAGGTAGGAAAAAACATAGCAATATAGAGAACCAGAAAGGAGGCTTGTGGCTTAAGTGGACTAAATGAGTGAGCAGAACAGTAAAGACTCTGATTGATAGGAAGGCTCCAAATCACTGGAGACTTTTTAGGCCAGAAGATCTCAACCTTACCACTATAGTCATGTTGGACCAGATAACGATTTGTTGTGAGTTATGGCCATGTGTATTTTAGGATGTTTAGCAGCATCCCTGGGCTCTACTCATTGGAAAGATAGTGACACTCTTCCAGTTGTGACAGTCAAAAATGTCTCCAGGTCTTGCTAAATATTCCCTGGGGGCAAAATTACCCAGTTGAGAATGACTGTTACAGACTACAGAGTATACAGTTTTTAATGTAGGAGGGAAAAATAAGACTGTGAAAGATTCTAAGGAGTAGTGTAATATGTTCTGTTTATGTTTGATAAAGATCACTTTGACCATGAGGTTGGAGAAGCTGTTCACATAAACATTGGACCCCCTCCAGATTGGTAATAAGATTTGATGATTTACTGTGAAATATGTATCATATCCTCAATTAATAAGGATACCAACTGAAAAAAAATGTACATGAGAGTTGTGAGTTAAGTTTTACTTGGGGTAAAATGAGGACTACAGTCAGGAGACAGCATTTCAGAGAGCTCTGAGAAACTGCTCCAAAGATGTGGAGGGAAGGTCAATGTTATACATGACTTTAGTGAAGGGGGGACATGCAGTCAAGCACACTTGTTGGCAGAGGCTGGCTGCTAGTCACGAGGAGCAGATGTCACCATTAATCTTGCTTTGAAAGTGTCAACTGAAAAAATGCACAATGTGAGGGCTGTGAGTGAAGTTTTATTTGGGGCAAAATGAGGACTCTAGCCTGGGAGATAGCATTTCAGAGAGCTCTGAGAAACTGCTCCAAAGAGGCAGTGGGGGAGGTCAGTGTTACATACGATTTTAGTGAACGGGGTACGTGCAGTCAAGCACACATTTTGGCAGAGGCTGGCTGCTAGTCACGAGGAGCAGATGTCACCATTAATGATTTTAGTGCTTTTCTAGATACGAGGAGATGCAAGAATTAGGCTCATAAAATCTTCTCCTAAAAATATCTAACTATCTAAAGGCCTGTTCTGCCAGTTTTTCCCAGAGCACAGAGTTTCTCATTCCTGATCTCCACCCTGAAGCCCTTTCAGGAGGTGTCAAAAGTTAGCAGCTTCAGCAGCTCATGATTTAATCCCTGTAGAGGTAGGTGGCAAGTGCCAATTTTTAGTTGGCAAGGAAGAGATCGAGAATGTTGCTCTGAAATTAATAGACAGCAGCAGGAAGATAAAGGGAAGAACACTGTGGAAGGCTCACAGGAAAAGAGAAGAGGTTTTTTAGCAGAGTGAAGAGGAGAAACAGCAGTGGGGAGGTTGGAGAATATTATCCCTGCTCCCTACAGCGATACCAAGAGAAGGAAAAGCCTGCACTAGAGAAGGTTAATAAGGAAACCTTGTCTAAGGGAAGGAGCTGGTGTCTAAACCCAAAGTTATGATGTGCAGTTTGCTGTGTGCCTTTTTGTTTACAATAAAATGGAATTGCTGTGAGTACAGTGAAAAAACAGTGAGTTCAAAAGTGGGACAAATGTCAGTAGTTTAGAGTGACACAAACACAGATCTGATCATGCTGTTCTTCCAGAAGAACCCTTCTCTGGCTTCTATTATCCTTAACAAAAGCTCTAACTCCCTCACAGGTTCTGGAAGGCCTGCATATGCTTCAGCCTCCTTACTTCTCCAGCTTCTGGTCATTTCATGGGGGCCCTAGAACCACTGCCCTAGAACCACTTCCTTCCCTCCCTCCCTCCCTCCCTCCTTCTTTCCCTCCTTTCCTTCCTCCCGCCTTCCCTTCCTTCCTTCCTTCTTTCTGTTTTTCTTTCTTTCTTTCTTTCTTTCTTTCTTTCTTTCTTTCTTTCTTTCTTTCTTTCTTTCTTTCTTTCTTTCTTTCTTCCTTTCTCATTCTCTTTGTTTCCAATCATCATCCACTTTTTACTGAATATGTAGCAGAGAGGGGGTAAACATCAGAGGAAGAAAGTCAACAGGAATAAATAGGAAAGGAAATTGATAAAAAGAGAAGAGGGAAAATATATGCAAATTATAATTTTTTTTTCTTTTATTTTTCTTAGTCTTGTTACCATCTTTGGTTTTGGTTTACATTCATATCTAGTCTTTATTCACTGATTACAAAATATGTATTAAACACTTAGTAGGCTCTAGTATGATCCTGGTATGTGTCAGTGCTTGGGATAGAACAGCAAAATAAATAAATTAGAGAGAGAAAATCCTTGTGGAGCTTTCATTTTAGTTGGGGGGAGGATATTAAAGGTTAAATTATGTTAAATGATAAAAAGGCAAAAAAGGAAGGACAGTGAGTTGTGAATACCACGTTTTTCAAATGTCAAAAGTTTCAATATCAAGTGATACTTGAGAATGGGGACATGGGCCATGTACCCTCAAGGCACCAGTGTCCCAGCCTTGTGGAGAAAAAAGATTTTGTGGGAGATTGAGGAGGTGGCTATCATATAAAAATGGATTATCCTATAAAGATCAAAGAGCCAAAACCTGTAAGAAAGCAGGTGACAGGAAAAGAAAGAGCATGACTTTAAAAACGAAACTCATATAAAGATTTTTCAGAGTCAACAGAAGCTCAAATTTTATTTATTTATTTGAGTTGTTTATTTAATTGAGTTGTTGTTATCCTTGTTGCTGTAATTTTAAGTTTGACTCCACCACTAAGCCAAATTCCTATAGCTTAAATCTTGATCTTTTTACCTAACTATTGCATTCCCAGTGCCCAGCAGAGTACTTGGAACTAAGCAGTTTCTTCACTAAAATTCATTAATGAACAGCAGTTCTTAAGGTGATAGGAAGGCCTATGATTAATTTAAATGATTTATTTTTTACAAAACTACAATGATATAGTACTTATTATAATTTAGAAAGTTTACATACAATACAGTAAGTTGCCTACATATGAACCTTCAAGTTGCAAACTTTCAAATATGGGAACATGCTACTGTCCAGACATCACTGGATAGTTTTTACAAAAGGGTAGATAGAATTGAATCCAGCAAGGAACCAGAACCTGTGTCATCAATGTCAGGAGTGAGTGAAATTGCAGCTTGCCCTCTACCTCCTAATGCTGACGATCCTTCAGCTCTACCATCTCCCACCTCTCTCCCTCCTCCAGTCAGTAACTCTTCTTGCCTGTTCACCTGATGTCAGCCCCTGTATGCCAACTGTTGTACTGTATTATTGTACTTTTCAAGGTACTATACTGTAAGATTAAAAATGTTTTCTTTATTTTTTGTGTTTTTTAAATGTATTATTTGTGTGAAAAGTATTATAAACCTATTACAGTACAGTACTACATAGCCAATTGTGTTAGTTGGGTACCTAGGCTAACTTTGTTGGACTTACAAACAAATTGGACTTAAGAAAACTCTCTAGGAATGGAACTCATTCATATGTAGGGCCTTACTGTACTCACAAAAATCGAGGAGAATGTATTACAACCCCTTTTATATGGATAACACACTGAAGTTATAAAAATTAAGCAGATTGCTTATGGTTATGTATCTAGAATATTAGAAGGGCCAAAATTTAACCAAGGTTTCATGGGTCCAATATGTACAAGCATAACTTTATATCCTAGTGCCCCTCAACAGAGATGGAGATGGTGAAATTTAATATTGTATGATACATATTGTTTTCATATATTTTCTCTCAAGAGCTCTCTACTCTGCTTAGAATCTTTAAAGTTCAATGGGGCACATAAGAATTAAAGCTAAAAATATAAATGAAAACTACTGGTTATAGTAAGACAGGAATACAGCACCACACATCAAAAAAAAAAAAAGAAAAATGAAATGACTAAAAAATATGTTACAGACGAAGGAGCAAGGTAAAAACCTACAAGACCAAATAAATGAAGACAAAATAAGCAGTTTGCTTGAAAAAAAATTCAGAGTAATGATACTAAAGGTGATCCCAAATCTCAGAAACAAAATGGAGAAAATATAAGAAACGTTTAACAACGATCTAGAAAAACTAAAACACAAACAAACAGTGATGAAAAACACAATTACTGAAATTAAAAATACTCTAGAAGGAATCAATAGCAGAATAACTGAGGCAGAAGGACGGATAAGTGACCTGGAAGATAAAATAGTGGAAATAAATACTGCAGAGCAGAATAAAGAAAAAAGAATGAAAACAAATGAGGAGAGTCTCCAAGACTTCTGGGAAAACATTAAACACACAGGCATTTGAATGATAGGAGTCCAGGAAGAAGAAGAAAAAAAGAAAGGGTCTGAGAAAATATTTGAAGAGATTATGGTCAAAAACTTCCCTAATATGGGAAAGGAAATAGTCAATCAAGTCCAGTAAGCACAGAGAGTACCATACCGGAAAAAAAACCAAAGAGAAACAAGCTGAGACACATATTATGGAACTATCAAAAATTAAATACAAAGAAAAATATTAAAAGCAGCAAGGTAAAAGCAACAAATAACATACAAGGGAATCCCCATAAGGTTAACAGCTGATCTTTCAGCAGAAACTCTGTAAGCCAGAAGGGACTGGCAGGACATATTCAGAGTGATGAAAGGGAAAAACCTACAACCAAGATTACTCTACCCAGCAAGGATCTCATTCAGATTTGACAGAGAAATTTAAAACTTTACAGAGAAGCAAAAGCTAAGAGAATTCAACACCACCAAGCCAACTTAACAAAAAATGCTAAAGGAACTTCTCTAGGAAGGAGACACAAGAGAAGGAATAGACCTACAATAACAAAGCCCCCAAAATTAAGAAAATGGTAATAGGAACATACCTATCGATTGTTACCTTAGATGTTAATGTATTAAATGCTCCAACCACAAAACATATACTGGCTGAATAGATACAAAAACAAGACCCATATATATGCTGTCTACAAGAGACACACTTCAGACTTAGAGACACATACAGACTGAAAGTGAGGGGATGGAAAAAGTTATTACATTCAAATGGAAATCAAAAGACAGCAGGAGGGGGCTTCCCTGGTGGCACAGTTGTTGACAGTCCACCTGCCAATGCAGGGGATATGGGTTCGTGCCCGGGTCCGGGAAGATCCCACATGCCACGGAGTGGCTGGGCCCATGAGCCATGGCTGCTGAGCCTGCGCGTCTGGAGTCTGTGCTCCGCAACGGGAGAGGCCACAGCAGTGAGAGGCCCACGGACTGCAAAACAAAACAAAACAAACAAACAAGACAGCAGGAGTAGCAATTCTCATATCAGACAAAATAGACTTTAAAATAAAGACTATTACAAGAGACAAAGAAGTACACTACATAATGATCAAGGGAGCAATCCAAGGAGATGATATAACAATTGTAAATATTTATGCACCCAAAATAGGAGCACCTCAATGCAAAAGGCAAATGCTAACAGCCATAAAAGGGGAAATTGATGATAACACAATAATAATAGGGGACTTTAACACCCCAATTTCACCAATGGACAGATCCAAAATGAAAATAAATAAGGAAACACAAGCTTTAAATGACACATTAAACAAGATGGACTTAATTGATATTTATAGGATATTGAATCCAAAAACAACAGAATACATTTTCTTCTCAAGTGCTCATGGAACATTCTCCAGGACAGACCATATATCAGGTCACAAATCAAGCCTTGGTAAATTTAAGAAAATTGAAATCATATCAAGAATCTTTCCCAACCACAACACTATTAGACTAGGTATCATTTACAGGAAAAAAACTGTAATAAATACAGACCGCGTCTGGAGTCTGTGCTCCGCAACGGGAGAGGCCACAGCAGTGAGAGGCCCACGGACTGCAAAACAAAACAAAACAAACAAACAAGACAGCAGGAGTAGCAATTCTCATATCAGACAAAATAGACTTTAAAATAAAGACTATTACAAGAGACAAAGAAGTACACTACATAATGATCAAGGGAGCAATCCAAGGAGATGATATAACAATTGTAAATATTTATGCACCCAAAATAGGAGCACCTCAATGCAAAAGGCAAATGCTAACAGCCATAAAAGGGGAAATTGATGATAACACAATAATAATAGGGGACTTTAACACCCCAATTTCACCAATGGACAGATCCAAAATGAAAATAAATAAGGAAACACAAGCTTTAAATGACACATTAAACAAGATGGACTTAATTGATATTTATAGGATATTGAATCCAAAAACAACAGAATACATTTTCTTCTCAAGTGCTCATGGAACATTCTCCAGGACAGACCATATATCAGGTCACAAATCAAGCCTTGGTAAATTTAAGAAAATTGAAATCATATCAAGAATCTTTCCCAACCACAACACTATTAGACTAGGTATCATTTACAGGAAAAAAACTGTAATAAATACAGACACATGGGGGCTAAACAATACGCTACTAAATAACCAAGAGATCACTGAAGAAATCAAAGAGGTAATCAAAAAGTACCTAGAAACAAATGACAATGAAAACACAATGTCCCAAAACCTATGGGATGCAACAAGAGCAATTCTAAGAGGGAAGTTTATAGCAATGCAATCCT
>NC_041226.1:45963037-45969999 GCF_002837175.3 Physeter macrocephalus | reverse complement strand
ACCTCAAGAAACAAGAAACATCTCAAATAAACAACCTAATATTACACCTAAAGCAAATAGAGAAAGAAGAGCAAAAAAACCCAAAGTTAGCAGAAGGAAAGAAATCAAAAATATAAGATCAGAAATACATGAAAAAAAATGAAGGAAAAAAGAGCAAAGATCAATAAAAGTAAAAACTGGTTATTTGAGAAGATAAAGAAAATTGATAAACTTTTAACCAGGCTCCAAAGAAAAAAAGGGAGAAGGCTCAAATCAATAGAATTAGAAATGAAAAAGGAGAAGTAACAACAGACACTGCAGAAATACAAAGGATCATGAGAGATTACTACAATCAACTATAGGCCAATAAAATGACAACCTGGAATAACTGCACAAATTCTTAGAAAAGCACAACCTTATGAGACTAAACTGGGAAGAAAGAGAAATAAAAAAGACCAATCAAAAGCCCTAAAACTGAAACTATGATTAAAAATTTTCTAAGTAATGAAAGGCCAGGACCAGATGGCTTAGGTAGATTCTACCAAACATTTAGAAAAGAGCTAACACCTATCCTTCTCAAATTCTTCTAAAATATATCAGAGGGAGGAACACTCCCAAACTCATTCTACGAGGCCACCATCACCCTGACACTAAAACCAGACAAAGATGCCACAAAAGTAGAAAACTAAAGGCCAATATCTCTGATGAACATAGATGCAAGAATCCTCAACAAAACACTAGCAAACAGAATCCAACAGCACATTAAAAGGATCATACACAATGATCAAGTGAGGTTAGTCCCAGGAATGCAAGGTTTTTCAGTATACATAAATCAATGAATGGATACACCATATTAACAAACTGAAATATAAAACCAAAATGATCATCTCAATAGTTGCAGAAGAAACTTTCAGCAAAATTCAACACCCATTTATGATAAAAACTCTCCAGAAAGTAGTCATAGAAGGAGGCTACCTCAACATAATAAAGGCCATATATGACAAACCCACAGCCAACATCATTCTCAATGGTGAAAAACTAAAACCATTTCCTCTAAGAGCAGAAACAAGACAAGGTTGCCCACCCTCACCACTATTATTCAACATAATTTTGGAGGTTTTAGCCACAGCTATCAGAGAAGAAAAAGAAATTAAAGGAATCCAAATCAGAAAAGAAGAAGTAAAACTGTCACTGTTTGCAGATGACATGACACTATACATAGAGAATCCTAAAGATCCTACCAGAAAACTACTAGAGCTCATCAATGAATTGGGTAAAGTATCAGGATACAAAATTAATGCACAGAAATCTCTTGCATTCTTATACACTAATGATGAAAAATCTGAATGTGAAATTAAGGAAACACTCCCATTTACCATTGCAACAAAAAGAATAAAATACCTAGGAATAAACCTACCTAAGGGGAAAAAGACCTGTATGCAAAAAACTATAAGACACTGATGAAAGAAAGTAAAGATAATACAAACAAATGGAAAGATATACCATGTTCTTGGGTTGGAAGAATCAACCTTGTGAAAATGACTATACTACCGAAAGCAATCTACAGATTCAATGCAATCCCTATGCAACTACCAATTGCATTTTTCACAGAAGTAGAACAAAAAATTTCACAATTTGTATGGAAACACAAAAGACCCCGAATAGCCAAAGCAATCTTGAGAAAGAAAAATGGAGCTGGAAGAATCAGGCACCTGGGCTTCAGACTATATGGCAAAGCTACAGTAATCAAGACTGTATGGTACTGGCACACAAACAGAAATATAGATCAATGGAACAAGATAGAAAGCCCAGAGATAAACCCATGCAACTAGCGTCACCTTATGTTTGATAAAGGAGGCAAGAGTATACAATGAAGAAAAAACAGCCTCTTCAGTAAGTGGTGCTGGGAAAACTGGACAGCTACATGTAAAAGAATGAAATTAGAACACTCCCTAACACCATACACAAAAACAATCTCAAAATGAATTAAAGACCTAAATGTAAGGCCAGATACTATAAAACTCTTCAAGGAAAACATAGGCAGAACACTCTATAACATAAATCACAGCAAGATCCTTTTTGACCCACCTCCTAGAGAAATGGAAATAAAAACAAAAATAAACACATGGGACTTAACGAAACTTAAAGCTTTTGTACAGCAAAGGAAACCATAAACAAGTTGAAAAGACCACCGTCAGAAAGGGAGAAAATATTTGCAAACAAAAAAATCTGACAAAGGATTAATCTCCAAAATATACAAGCAGCTCATGAAGCTCAATATCAAAAAACAAAAACCCAATCCAAAAATGAGCAGAAAACCTAAATAGACAGTTCTCCAAAGAAGATATACAGATTGCCAACAAACACATGAAAGGATGCTCAACATCACTAATCATTAGAGAAATGCAAATCAAAACTACAATGTGGTATCACCTCACACTAGTCAGAATGGCCATTGTTAGAAAATCTACAAACAATAAATACTGTAGAGGGTGTGGAGAAAAGGGAACCCTCTTTCACTCTTGGTGGGAATGTAAATTGATACAGCCACTATGGAGAACAGTATGGAGGTTCCTTAAAAAACTAAAAATAGAACTACCATATGACCCAGCAATCCCACTACTGGGCATATACCCCGAGAAAACCATAATTTAAAAAGAGTCATGTACCACAATGTTCATTGCAGCACTATTTACAATAGCCAGGACATGGAAGAAACCTAAGTGTCCCTCGACAGATGAATGGATAAAGAAGCTGTGGCATATATATACAATGGAATAATACTCAGCCATAAAAAGAAATGAAATTGAGTTATTTGTAGTTAGGTAGATGGACCTAGAGTCTGTCATATAGTGTGAAGTAAGTCAGAAGGGGAAAATCAAATTCCGTATGCTAACACATATATATAGAATCAAAAAATAAAAAGGTTCTGATGAACCTAGGGGCAGGATAGGAATAAAGAGATACATGTAGAAAATGGACAAGAGGACACCGGGATGGGGAAGGGTAAGCTGGGATGAAGTGAGAGAGTAACATTGACATATATACACTACCAAACTTAAAATAGATAGCTAGTGGGAAGCAGCTGCATAGCACAGGGAGATCAGCTTGGTGCTTTGCAACCAACTACAGGGGTGAGATAAGGAAGGTGAGAGGGAGATGCAAAGAGAGCGTGTATGGTGATATAAGTACGCTTATATCTGATTCACTTTGTTACACAGCAGAAACTAACACAACACTGCCAAGCAATTATACTCCAATAAAGATGTTAAAAAACAAAACAAAACAAAAACAGGTCTTCCCCAGTGGTCCAGTGGTTAAAATTCAAGCTTCCACTGTAGGGGGGGTCAGGTTTGATATGGCTGGGGAAGATCCTGAATGCCCCGTGGTGTGACCAAAAAAACAAAACAAAACAAAACAAAACAAAACCCAACAAACAAAAACCTGATGTTGCACACACACTACTTTCCTTACAGGGAGGTACAGTTTTCACAAACTCTTGGAGATGAAAAAAAGAATGATGCTGCAAAATGGTTAACTTGATGAAACAATGACTTTACATGAGCATGTTTAAAAAACTGTGACTGGGCTTCCCTGGTGGCAAGTGGTTAAGAATCCACCTGCCAATGCAGGGGACATGGGTTCGAGCCCTGTTCCGGGAAGATCCCACATGTCACGGAGCAACTAACCCCATGCGCTACAACTACTGAGCCTGCACTCTAGAGCCTGTGACTCTAGAGCCTGTGAGCCACAGAAACTGAGCCCACGCGCCACAACTACTGAAGCCTGTGCACCTAGAGCCCGTGCTCTGCAAAAAGAGTAGCTACCATAATGACCAGCCTGTGCACCGCAACTAAGAGTAGCCCCTTCTCACCACAACTAGAGAAAGCCTACACACAGCAATGAAGACCCAACACAGCCAAAAAAAAATTTTTTTTAATTTAAAAAAACAAAACAAAAAAACCATGCTTATGGGGAATTCCCTGGCAGTCCAGTGGTTAAGACTCCACACTATCCCTGCTGAGGGTGAGGGTTCAATCCCTGGTCGGGAAACTAAGTCCTGCAAGCCATGTGGTGTGGTGTTGCATGGCCAAAATACCCCCCAAAACAAAAAATACCCTGTGATTATGATCCAACAAGTTCACTTCTAGATATGCACCAAAAGAATTGAAAGCAGGGACTCAAACAGGTATTCGTACACCTCTGTTTATAGCAGCATTATCCATAACAGCCAAGAGGTGGAAACAACCCAAATGTCCATGGACAGATGGAGAGATAAACAAAATGTTGTCCATAGGTAAAAAGGAATATTAATCAGCCTTAAAAGGAAGGAACTACTGACAACATACTACAACATGGATGAACCCTGAAGACACTACGCTAAGTGAAATAAGCCAGACACAGAAGAACAAATATCATATGCTTTGACTTGTATGAGGTACCCAGAATAGGCACATTTATAGATGCAGAAGGTTAAATAGTGGTTACCAGAGGCTGTGGGAAGAGGATGATGGAAAGTTATTGTTTAACAGGTACAGAGTTTCAGTTTGGGATGATGGAAGATTCTGGAGATGGACCGTGGTGAGGGTTGCACAACACTGTGAGTGTACTCAGTGCCCCTGAATTGTACATTAAAAATGGTTAAAATGGCAAATTTCATTTTAATGAATATTTTCCCACAATAATTTTTTTCTTAATAAAAAAAGTACTGGTTAGTATAAGAATAAGTGTATTTGAATATGACTTTGAGAATACTTAATAAAATCATCAGTCTTTCTAGACCTCATTTATTAACAGAATTGTATGCACATACACAGTGTGTGTTCTTTTTCTACTTGCTAGTTTTTTTTTTCCAATTCTATTGGGAATTAATATTGATAACCTGTCATAATTTTCACCTGAAGAGTCATCTTTTTTATTGTTCTTGATTTTATTGCCTCTGGACTTAACATTTCCTCTCTGAATGTCTGCTCCATTTTTTTTTTTATTAAATATTGATGTCATTCTTTCAAGTTATTTGAGGTCACTCTTTCTAACTTTTAAAAATAATCAATATAGCATTTGTTTCCCTCCAATGTTCTTTGTCTCCCCAGATCCAAAGATTTTTAAAAAAATATTTTTAAGTGGTTTAGTAAGAGGTTAGCTAATACTTTTAAAAACCTAGTACATCATCCATCCATCATTTATATTAGCTATGCATGACACCCTTCATGCAAACATCTCAGAATGCTTTCCTGTTATTACTATATAACAGAAATACAATTAAATGTGAAGTTGCAATCAATAAGTCTAGACCTGATTTAAACTTAGCCAACTTTTTGTATCAATAAATATGAAAGGGGAAAGATAACAAAAAGTAAAAGCAAAGGTAAGCACATGACTATCATCCAAATCCAGAGAAGCCCAAGATTTGGATCCAGCAAAAAGTTTGCTGTGTGTATTTTTTTCCCTTCAACCATAGTTGGAAAAACCATGTGAGAGAAGTGATTATTTTATTTCTTGCAGGATCCATTAGGAAAAATGAAAGTTGTTTTATTCCATTGTTTTAATCAGATCACTGAAAATCTGAAACCCCTAAATTAATGTAGCTTCCAAGTCTTCTATCTTATCCAAAGACTTAAAGGGCTTGCCTCTGTTAGATACAGAAAGATAATCCCTAGACATTCTTTTAGGAAAGATTGGAAGTTTTCAGTGACCCTTCTGTGTACATTCATACAATTATATTATTCTCAAAGATCTTACAGATGAAAGGTTTCAGATAAGTATGCAGGCATTTCAAAGACAGTCACCAACTTCATGCTAGTGAACTTTTATCCAAATGATTTATAAGGTAGAAAATGTGTAACTCTAGAATAGGCAGACTGTTTTGTTTTTGTTTTTCCTTTTATTCTCCCTTCAAATTGATTATGATAACACGACAAGATACACTGACAAGACAGCTTGACATAAGTTCTTTGCTATTTGTTCTAAAATCCTCTCTTCTCAAGTCTCTCTGTTCTCTTAATCCCTCATATTTCTTTTTCTTTATAGATCCTTATTGTGAATTCATCTTTGTCCTTACAGATGTTGATCCTATTGCTATACTGTTTCTCAGTTCCCAAATTTGGCCAGTTTTCCCTCTAATATGATCTCATGACACTTACCACAAGTATGAAATTAATCAATGTATATTTTATTTAGAATTACATTTCCATCATGGGGAGGAGAAAGACCACATCTGTTTTACTCATCTCTGCAAATCCAGGGCCTAGAACAATGAACTGTATATAATAGTTCCTCAATAAACATTGGTGGCCTGGATAGCATTCAGTTTAGCCATCTGAAATACTCTCCAGATTCTTCTCATGAATAGACCACAGAAAATATAATTTACTGGGGTTTTGTTCAACGTTCTGGTTCAGTTATTTCTGCTCTTGTAATTAGGCCCTGATTGGGACTTCTCTGGTGGTGCAGTGGTTAAGAATTCACTTGCCAATGCAGGGGACACGGGTTCAATCCCTGGTCTGGGAAGATCCCACATGCCACAGAACAGCTAAGCCCGTGTGCCACAACTACTGAGCCTGCACTCTAGAGCTCACGAGCCACAACTACTGAGACCACGTGCAAAAACTACTGAAGCCTGCATGCCTAGAGCCCATGCTCTGCAACAAGAGAAGCCACCACAATAAGAAGCTCGTGCACCTCAATGAAGAGTAGCCCCCACTCACCGCAACTAGAGAAAAGCCCACACACAGCAACGAAGACCCAACGCAGCCTAAATAAAATAAATGAGGGAGATAAAGGCAAGATGGCGGAAGAGTAAGACGCGGAGATCACCTTCCTCCTCACAGATACATCAGAAATACAGCTACACGTGGAACTTCTCCTATAGAACACCCACCGAACGCTGGCAGAAGACCTCAGACCTCACAAAAGACAAGAAACTCCCCAAGTACCTGGGTAGGGCAAAAGAAAAAAGAATAAAGAGAGACAAAGAATAGGGA
>NC_041226.1:45960742-45960894 GCF_002837175.3 Physeter macrocephalus | reverse complement strand
CAAGATCCAGCCTCACCCACCAGAACAGAGGCACTGGTCCCCCCAACCAGGAAACCTACTCAACCCACTGAACCAACCTTAGCCACTGGGGACAGCCAGCAAGACCAACGGGAACTACGAACCTGCAGCCTGCAAAAAGGAGACCCCAAACA
>NC_041226.1:45958250-45960242 GCF_002837175.3 Physeter macrocephalus | reverse complement strand
TTCCTTTCTTTCTTCCTTCCTTCCTTCCCTCCCTCCCTCCTTCCTTCCTGCCTTCCTTTCCTCCTCTTCTTCCTTCCTTCCTCCCTCTTTCTTTCTTTCTTTCTCTCTTTCTCTTTCCTTTTTTCCTTTCTTTCTCTCTCTTTGTGACTTTTTTAGAATAGTTTTTGGTTCACAGTAAAATTGAGAAGAAGGTACAGAGATATCTCATATACCCCCTATTATCACACATACATAGCCTCCCCCATTATCAATATCCCCCACCAGAGTGGATAGATACCATTTTAATCCTCATTTATACAGATGAGGAAGCCGAGGCTCAGAGAAGTTTAGTACCTTGCCTAAAGTCACACTGTTGATGGTCTGTGCCCCAGCATTCTGGGTCCCCATCCGACACTCTTAATCCCCATCTTGTACTGCCTTATTCTGTTTGAGATGCACTTAATTGATGACACGGAACAAACACAAGTGAAACCTCAAGGACCTCTCCAGCAGACCTGCCACTGTGTTGCCTTGGGTGCATGCTGTCTTGTCATGCCCTGAGAGACTATAGGATCCTTGAGGATCTATCTATTTCAGTGTCTGCATGCTGTGCCTGGCACATAGAAGGGGCTCCAAAAAGGCTTGTTGAGCTGAGAACAGGTAGATGCTAAATTGGGCAATGCTGACTGTAAATGTGAGCTAGACATTCAGAGAAGATGGAGATCAGGGAGGGATGGAGAGGCTTAAGAAAGGTCTTCAGCAGAGAAAGGAAATGACTTGGAGGTAGGCCTTGAAAATTTGAATAGAGAGAGGGCTGAAGAAAGGGTGTTCAGGGTGGGAAATCACATGGTAAAGCACACCAGAAGGAGGGAGAATGGTGTGGCAGGGTGCTGATAGGGAGATCTGGTCAAGCAGAGTGAGCCCTCAGACTTGATACAGCTGGCCGTCACCGGGGCGGGCAGAGGTTCTGGAGTTGAGGGGGGCCCACGGGCCAGGCAGTGCTTTCGGGAGCCTGGGGGGCCAGTCTGGCCTAGTGGTTAAGCACTTGGACTCTTGGAATCAAAGGCCAACTCGGCCATTTCCCAGTTGTGGGATCTTGTGGCAGTCACTGGGCATAGGGGCCTCTCAGGGTGCTGAGAGGATTAAGTGAGATAATGTGTGGACAGTGCCTTATGTTGTCCCATAGTAAAGAGTGGCACCTGCCCTTATCTATCCGAAGCCTTGAGGCAGAAGATAGGCAGGACTGGAGAGAGACTGAGGAAAGGGTGAGCTTGAAGGCTCTGGCAATCGCAACAACAATAGTAAATTCTGATATTTAGGGATTTTTACACGCTGGCTCCTGGTCACATAATAATCCAGGGAGGTGAGTGAGCGTCCCGTCAGGAGGGAGTACCGGCTTTGGGTTCACACGTGCTCTGGTTTCAGGGCTGATGGACTTTCCCTGACTATATCCTGTTGATGTGGTTCAGGATGTGAAGGAGGAGGGGATTCTACTCGTGGAAACATCCCTGGGCTGTGAAACGAGGGGCATCGGGTAAGTGCCCTAACTTTCTGGAGGCGTCTTGTAACTCCTGCCTTTTCAGAAACACACAAGACCCCGCCCTCCACCCCAACTCCTGGAGATTCCGCCGAAGCCACGGCCCCTTTCCCTCTGTAGCTGCTCATCTTTGTGTATCCCCAGTGAGTGGGAAGCATTGTGTCAAGCTTACCTTTCTGCAGTTTGTTTTGTATTTTGTTGCTATTTCCAAGCAAATTTATAATTTTTACATTTCTATGACTAGACGGTAAGCTTGGTCACCGTTTCAGCCTCATCACCTAGAATAGTGCCCGCCACATAATAGGGGCTCAATGAACATTTGCGGAATGAACGAACATACAGGTAACCCTTGAACCACGTGTAGTTAGGGGTGAAGACCCTCCACGTGGTTGAAAATCTGCGTATAACTTATAGTCAGCCCTATGTGGACACAGTTCCCCGCGCAACACAGATTCAACCAATCACAGTCGTGTTGT
>NC_041226.1:45948485-45955131 GCF_002837175.3 Physeter macrocephalus | reverse complement strand
AACCATAATTCAAAAAGACACATGCACCCCAATGTTCATTGCAGCTCTATTTACAATAGGCAGGACATGGAAGCAACCTAAGTGTCCATCAACAGATGAATGGATAAAGAAGATGTGGCACATATATACAATGGAATATTACTCAGCCATAAAAAGAAATGAAACTGAGTTATTTGTAATGAGGTGGATAGACCTGGAGTCTGTCATACAGAGTGAAGTAAGTCAGAAGAAGAAAGACAAATACCGTATGCTAACACATATATATGGAATCTAAGAAAAAAAAATGTCATGAAGAGATTAGTGGTAGGATGGGAATAAAACACAGACCTACTAGAGCATGGACTTGAGGACATGGGGAGGGGGAAGGGTAAGTTGTGACGAAGTGAGAGAGTGGCAGGGACATATATACACTACCAAATGTAAATTAGATATCTAGTGGGAAGCTGCCACATAGCACAGGGAGATCACCTTTGTGCTTTGTGACCACCGAGAGGGGTGGGATAGGGAGGGTGGGAGGGAGGGAGACGCAAGAGGGAAGAGATATGGGAACATATGTATATGTATAACTGATTCACTTTGTTGTAAAGGAGAAACTAACACACTATTGTAAAACAGTTATACTCCAATAAAGGTGTTAAAAATTAAAAAATTAAAAAATAAATAAATAAATAATTAATTAATTAAAAAAAAAAAAAGCTCTGATTGTTTTGTTTTGGTTTGTTAAATCAGATGCTTTTCCAGCTCTTTCTTTATGTAAAAAATATATCAGGCCAATAATTTGAAGTTGTAGAGAAAGTTAGAAAATGAGGGGTTGCTGGTATTATCTCCATCTCGAGTAGAACACTTCTTTCCTTCAATGTGTGTAGAGAAGTTGTAGACTAGATAAGAATATACATTACCATAGGAGAGGTCACTGATGAAAATGAGATTTGGGCTAATATTCCAACCAGCTGGACATTGATAACAGACTTTAAGAGTTGGGAAATGTATCAACTATCTAACTGACAAAGATGTTTTCCCTTGAAAGCACATTGAGATTTGAAAGTATTTAGTTGTGTACATATTGTATTTTAAAATCATTGTTTCAGTTGGAAGTATAATTATCCATTTCTCTTTTGTACACACTCTATACATCCTGCTTTATTCTTCTACCCTTTCATATTAATTTTCTGTCATTTTCTCACTACCAAATTTTATTCTCATTTCTAATTACTTTTCCTTCTCTTTCTTTTAAATGTTATTTCTGCATGTGAAACTTTCATATAGAGATATTCTAATTAAATATGAACCTAGTGTCAATAATATTCATAGGGTATAAAACACAAAACAAAACTAGCTTCAAAATTTACAGGTGAAAATTTATTGTTTTCATATTATAGTCATGGTTTATGCATTATTTAATTATAGCAAAGGAGAACAACAAAAGGGAATTGAATGAATTGCCAATGAAAAATTAATGATCTTTTTTCTTGAATGATATTGGCTTAGTAATTTGATAATATGATAAAGAATATGAGTTCTTAGATCTAGTTCCCATGGCATTATGACTTATTTTCTTTTTGGGGGGTATATTTTTCCCATTTAAAAGTGACACAATTGGTTGATAATATTACTGAAGTCACATCCACAAGTAAAGGTCTATGAGCTTTCTATTTGTTCTCCTTTTTTATTATAACACAAACTGTTTTTATCATTATTTGTTTCAGGTCATTTGGATAATATTTTGTCTGCATAATTTCAAAGTTATATAACTTGCACTTAAGAAATAAAAATATGGTTTACACATATAATATGGTAATGCCATTAAACATTATGGATTTCATCTTACCGCCATTTTATTTCCAGAACTCAATTACTTGGTGTCAGGTTTTGCTTTATTAGTTGATTATATGCTTTCTATCACAAAACTGGACTAATTATCTTTGAAATATTACTATTGAAAGGATAAAACCATAATCAAAGCCTATTTTATCTTTTTTTTAAAATGGTATATTACTTATTATTCAGAAAAAAACTATATATATATTTATTAGTAATTCCCTTATTCCATTTTTCTATGTCTCTGAAATTCATAACAATGGCAATAAGGAATCACTGAAGTTGAAAGCTAACTAAAGGGTAAGAGTATATGTACATTATGTTTTGAATTAATTTTATGTAATAGGGCATTGTGACATTTGTATAAAAGTTCAAAGAGAAATGTGAGCTATGACTTCATTGGGAATTTATTTTTAAGACTCTTAGATAGTTCAGAAGAGAATTCAGACATTGAATTCAAAGGGCAGAACAAGACCTATTAAGTAATTCAGTCCATTCTATAAAGCTGAAGAGAAAGGGTATGAAGATGTAATCACTCATTTTCTGAAAGCTGAGATGTAAGAATCAACTTAAGGATGGCTAGAATATTAGTGTCAGATAGAAAGATTCAATGGCTGCTTTAAGTTGACAGCTATTGTCTGGCTTCTGCTCTGAACCAAGTTTACTTAACAACGTTATGCTTACTCGGAGAAATCATAACGAACATCATTGAAACTGAAAACTACAATGCAATTTATTTTTTGCATTAAGGTAATAACACACAAAGAACTCTGTGATATATTATTTTTCTGTCATTAACTTCCATCTATAAGTTGATTTAGGCTGATGATGAACTCCATTATATCATCATTTTTTCAACAGTACAAAAGGAACAAGACAAAGGGAAGATGATACTTAAGTTAATGGATACCCAAGCCTTGGTTTTATTTCAGCATATGAAGGTATACGATCCTATGAACATGGTTTCATTTTAAAAGTAGTAAATCATCCAAGAAATAAAGTTTCATAAATAGGAGACAAAAATGGGAAAATATCCTAGATCATGGTCTCTAAAATGCAGAAATTAATTACATAATTTATGAAATTCTTCTGAAAGAGAAAATTTGAAAACAGTGATTTATATTCCCCCAACTATTCATATTGTAAGTAAGTATGATATACCTTGACGAATATGACCTTGTCTTACAAGTTAATTTATTAGCTGTTCTTTGATTATTATTAAACTATGGAAATATGATGAGCTATTAAAGAAGACTCTAATTTTCTTAAAAGGATTATTGGTTAATATTCATTATTATATCCCACTATGTGCCCCCTCTGTGTGTGTATGTATGTATAAATCAAAAAGTGTTTATAAATTGAATGAATGAAAAAACGCATGAGCTAAAACCTTGATAATGTGCAAAATTATAATTTGGAAGATTAGTGAACAACTTCAATGGTCAGCATATATTTATACTTCTTTGGGAACTTTTAAATGGCATGTATTTGACAAATATTTCTTTAGATTTGGTATATGTTAATAAATGTTAATATACATTAATTTCAAAAATATATATCTTTGAGAACAGGAATTAATAATATACTCTATTGGCCTGTTAAAGTAACTAACCTTATTTGGTTGAATTTAAAAACTTCTCTCAAAATGAATTTCATTAATTTTGTATTTTACAGTAAAACTTATGTTCTGATTCTATAACTTTCAATTTTCCCACACAAATAATTTTTGCCATGCTTATCTTACTTCAGCTTACTTAAACTCAATTTGTTTAACCATATTCAGACATTAAGGAACAATCATAGAATTTATCTGCATCCAAAATAAGAAACCAAGACTCACATAACATGATTTTCAATATGTTTTGCTACATATCAATTTAGGTCAAGTGAAGCTGGTTAAAAAATATTTCTAATATCCTATAGACTAAAGTTTTCATCAATATACATACATAGTTATTTACTTATTAACTTATTTATTTGAATCTTGGTCATGATTGTCCATGAGAATATAAAGTATTCTAGCTGTGATTTTGTGTCAATAAAGGAGGAGCAAAAAAAAAAAAAAAAAAAAAGGAGGAGCTGTGAGACCTTCAAGATGGCAGAGGAGTAAGATGTGGAGATCACCTTCCTCCCCACAAATATATCAGAAATACAACTACATGTGGAACAACTCCTACAGAACACCTACTGAATGCTGGCAGAAGACCTCAGACTTCCCAAAAGGCAAAAACCTCTGCACATACCTGGGTAGGGCAAAAGAGAAAAGAAAAATCAGAGAAAAAAGAGTAGGGATGGGGCCTGCACCTCTGGGAGAGAGCTGTAAAGGAGGAAGTTTCCACACAAGAGGAAGCTCCTTCAATGGTGAAGACTGGGGGTGGCGGGAGGTAAGCTTCAGAGCCATGGAGGAGAATGCAGCAACAGGGGTGCAGAGGGCAAAGCAGAGAGATTCACGCACAGAGGATCAGTGCGGACCAGCGCTTACCAACCTGAGAGGCTTGTCTGCTCACCAGCCAGGGTGGCTGGGGACTGGGAGCTGAGGTTCAGGCTTAGGAGGTCAGATCCCAAGAACAGGACAGGGGTTGGCTGCATGAACATAGCCTGAAGGGGGCTAGTGCACCACAGCTAGTCAGGAGGAAGTCTTGGAAAAAGTCTGGACCTGCCTAAGAGGCAAGAGACCATTGTTTTGGGGTGTGTGAGGAGAAGGCATTCAGAGCATTGCCTAAACGAGTTCCAGAGATGGGCCATGGTATTCAGTGCAGACCCGAGACGGGCATGAAATGCTAAGGATGCTACAGCAGCCGCCAGGCAGCCTGTGTACAAGCACAGGTCATTAACCACACTTCCTCTCTCAGGAGCCTGTGCAGACTGCCATTGCCAGGGTCCCAAGATCCAGGTACAACTTCCACAGGAGAACACACAGCATGCCTCGGTTGCAACATCACGAAGGTCTCTGCTGCTGCAGGCTTGCCCCACATCCGTACCCCTCCCTCCCTTGGCTGGAGTGAGCCAGAGCCTCCTAATCAGCTGCTACTTTAAACCCATCCTGTCTGGGCAAGGAACAGACGCCCTGAGGGGACCTACATGCAGAGGCAGGGCCAAATCCAAAGCTGAACCCCAGGAGCTGTGCAAACAAAGAGAAAGGGAAATCTCTCCCAGCAGCCTCAGGAGCAGCAGATTAAATATCCACAATAAATTTGATGTACCCTGCATCTCTGGAATACCTAAATAGACAATGATTCATCCCAAAATTGAGGCAGTGGACTTTGGGAGCAACTGTAGACTTGGAGTTTGCTTTCTGCCTCTAATTTTTTTCTGGTTTTATTTTTATCTTAATTTAGTATTTAGAGTTTATTATCATTGATAGATTTGTTTATTGATTTGGTTGCTCTCTTCCTTTTTTAAAATATATAGATATATGTATATTTTTCCATTTCTTATTTTGTGAGTGTGTGTGTATGCTTCTTTGTGTGATTTTGTCTGTATAGCTTTGCTTTTATCATTTGTCCCAGGTTTCTCTATGTCCTTTTTTTTTCTTTTATTTTATTCTTTAAATTACATTTACATTTTTTTATTTTTGATAATGTTTTTAATCTTTTATTTTAATAATGTTATTTTATTTTATTATTATTTTCTTTCTTTCTTTGTTTTTTTTTTTTTTCTCTCCCTTTTCTTCTGAGCCGTGTGGCTGACAGGGTCTTGGTGCTCCATCTGCATTTCAGGCCTGTGCCTGTGAGGTCAGAGAGCCAAGTTAAGGACATTGGTCCACCAGAGACCTCCTGGCTCTACATAATACAAAACAGCAAAAATTCTCCCAGATATCTCCATCTCAACACTAAGACCCAGCTCCACTCAATGACCAGAAAGCTACAGTGCTGGACACCCTATGCCAAACCTAGCAAGACAGGAACACAAACCCACCCATTAGCAGAGAGGCTGACTAAAATCATAAGAAGGTCACAGACACACCAAAACACACCACTGGATGCAGTCCTGCCTACCAGAAAGACAAGATTCAGACTTATTCACCAGAAAACAGGCACCAGTCCCCTCCACCAGGAAGTCTACACAACACACTGAGCCAACCTTAGCCACTGGGGGCAGACACCAAAAAAAAACGGTAACTATGAACTTGCAGCCTGTTAAAAGGAGACCCCAAAAACAGTAAGTTAAGCAAAATGAGAAGACAGAGAAACACAGAGCAGATGAAGGAGTAAGGTAAAAACCCACCAGACCAAACAAAAGAAGAGGAAATAGGCAGTCTACCTGAAAAAGAATTCAGAACAATGATAGTAAAGGTGATCCAAAATCTTGGAAATAGAATGGAGTAAATACAAGAAACATTTACCAAGGACCTAGAAGAACTAAAGAGCAAACAAACAAAGATGAACAAAACAAAAAATGAAATTAAAAATTCTCTAGAAGGGATCAATAGCAGAATAACTGAGGCAGAAGAATGGATAAGTGACCTGGAAGATAAAATAGTGGAAATAACTACTGCAGAGCAGATTAAAGAGAAAGGAATGAAAAGAATTGAGGACAGTCTCAGAGATTTCTGGGACAACACTAAACACAACAACATTCAAATTATAGGGGTCCTAGAAGAAGAAGAGAAAAAGAAAGGGACTGAGAAAATATTTCCAGAGATTATAGTTGAAAACTTCCCTAACATGGGTAAGGAAATTGTCAGTCAAGTCCAGGAAGCACGGAGAGTCCCATACAGGATAAATCTAAGGAGAAAAACACCAAGACACATATAAATCAAACTATCAAAAATTAAGTACAAAGAAAAAATATTAAAAGCAGCAAGGGAAAAGCAACAAATAACATA